>NC_056732.1:375391131-375413631 GCF_019279795.1 Protopterus annectens | reverse complement strand
GAAATAACACACTGAGAATACCCATCACTTACTCTAGCAACACACAGTTATTACAAAGGATTTTTGATAAGAAATGGAATATCTTATGTGCAGATGACAAGGTGAAAGGAATTGTGGGGAAAAGACCTAGCTATGTCTATAAGAAGAAGAAGTGTTTGAAAAGAAGATTATGTGGGCCACGACTTAGTCGTGAATCAACTAACTCTGAAGAGGGAGTGGTATTTGGTACATACCCGTGTGGGAAGTGCAGTTCCTGTGACTTTCTTGACAGTACAGGGAAGTTCACCCACCCTTATACAGGGAAGGTATATACGTTTAAATTGACAGCACATTGCAATATTATTAATTTAGTGTACCTAGCCACCTGTGCATTATTTGGCTGCTTCTATGTAGGGATGATGACACGTAGACTATGTGATCGCATGAGGGAACACCTCTATGACATCTCTACGCAAATAGATACCAAACCTCTGGCGAAGCATACCATATGTGGTAATGAGCATCGCTTCAAGTTTTTAGTGATAGATATGGTCAGATCCAGTATTAGAGGGGGCGGTATTAAGAATAAAGACGAAGGGCTGTGTACTACATGAACTAAAATATGAACTGGCACCTCACCTAAGTGTCATGTTTAATCATAGCCTCACCTCAGGTTTTGTGCCCACTGAGTGGCGCAGAGCTACAGTTATCCCACTCCACAAGGGGGGATCCACCTTGGATCCCGGAAACTACCGTCCCATCAGTCTGACAAGCCTTATCTGCAAGGCCATGGAGCGTATTATCATGGAACTTATAAACAAAGACATTGGCAACCTTCAAACACTGGACCCCACCCAGTTTGGGTTCGTGAAGGGCCGATCTTGTCTCCTGAACGACTTCTTCGAATCAGTCTCCAAAGCCATGGACAAGGGTAAGGTGGTCCACACAGTCTATCTAGACCTTGCCAAGGCCTTTGACACCATCCCCCACTCTGGAATCATAGATAAACTTACTAAGCTGGGCATTAATCCCTAAGTCACCCAATGGGTTGCTAACTGGCTTACTGACAGAACCCAGACTGTAAAAGTAGCCGACTCCAAATCCAGCTCCAGACAAGTGACAAGTGGAGTACCTCAGGGTACTGTCCTGGGACCGCTCTTGTTTGGCATCTACTTCTCTGAAGTACAGGCCAACACTAAGGGACTCTGGCTAACAAAGTTCGCCGATGACTGCAAACTGGGAGCCATTACTGAATCCCCAAATGATGTGGATACTCTACAAAAGGGCCTTACAGAAACAGATGCTTGGTGCCAGAGCCATGGGCTCAAGCACAATGCCAAGAAATTAGAAGTTATGTACTCACCATAACGTTCCATCTGAGTAGGTGTATTCATTTGTCTGCAACCTGTGGTTATGGATCCGACATCGGATCCGAACCGGCATGGTTTACCAGCTATGGATCCAAGCTCTCAGCTCCTCCCCTCACCCATAATGCCCTGCTCTCCCTACATGACCTCAGATCGAGTTTGCCAACAGCATAAACACCCTGAAAAGGGTAACACAACATATGCAGGAAACTGAAAGGCCAGGGGGATAGGAGGGCGGGATGGTTGCAGACAAATGAATACACCTACTCAGATGGAACGTTATGGTGAGTACATAACTTCTAAATCTGAAGTAGGAGATTCATTTGTCTGCAACCTGTGGGACAGAGTCCCCAGCTACCTGAATCGTGGGCGGCCATCATGGAAGGATAATCCGGAGCACCGCGGAGCCAAAGGATGCTCTACCCCTAGATGTAAGATCCAACTTGTAGTGGGAAATAAAGGTATGAGATGAAGCCCACGTGGCTGCTGCACAAATATCATCTAGAGGAATCCTAGCCTTAAAGGCTGCCGAGGTAGAGACTGACCGGGTTGAATGGGCATGTACACCCTCCGGTGCGGGCCTTCCCGAAGCTTGATAAGCTAGTAAGATACATTGTGAAATCCAGCGAGATAATGAGACTTTGGAAATTGGCTTGCCCAAATTAAATTTAGCAAAGGAAATGAACAACTGGTCGGATTGTCTATGACCAGCAGTCCTGTTTAGATAAAATCTAAGTTGCCTGTGAACGTCTAAGGAATGAAGCTTGTATTCACCCTTGTTTTGATATTTAGGGAAGAAAACAGGGAGGTTAATGGATTGATTAATGTTTGCTTCAGAAGCTACCTTAGGAAGAAAGGACGGGTTGGTCCTGAGGTAAACACAGTCCGGATGAAAGACCAAGTAAAGAGGTTTAGCTGATAATGCTTGAAGCTCTGAGACTCTCTTGGCCGAAGTAATGGCTACTAAGAAGGCGGTCTTGAAAGATAAGAATTTCAGATCTACCGTAGCCGCCGGTTCGAATGGGGGGGGCGGTCAAGGCCTGAAGAACTAAGGAAAGGTCCCAAGGAGGAACCGCTTGCTTTATAGGGGGCCTGAGAAGAAAAGTACCTTTAAGGAAAATCTTACACAATTTGGCAGACATCAGTGGACTGGAGTCATGACCAATGTGATAATGAGAAATTGCCGCAAGTTGTACTTTGACCGTGGAACTGCTGGCACCATCATTAAAAAGAGTGGTTAAGAAGTCAAGCACCAAAGGGAGAGGAACTGTGAAGGGGTTTAGGCCTTGCCGCTCCGCCCACAAAGAGAACCGCTTCCACTTGCTACGGTAGACTTTCCTAGTGGATGGCTTATGAGCTGCCACCAGGATGGCCTTAACAGGGGACAAAATACCGGGAGTCCTGATCAGGAGTGGAACTGGAGCAGCCAAGCGGTCAGCTTGAGGTTGTCCAGGTTCGGAGGAGATAAGTGGGATGGATGAGAAATCAGATCCGGAATGGGATCTAGAATCCAAGGAGGATTCACTGAGTGAGACCTTAGGAAGGGGAACCAGATCTGTCGAGGCCAAAAAGGAGCAATGAGGATCATTCTGCACCCCAACCGAGAGGCTTTCTGAAGAACTTGGAGCATCAGAGGCAAGGGGGGATAAGCATAAAGAAGACCGGGTGGCCAAGCATGCACCAGAGCATCTCTTGGGGAACCTCCGGGAGGAGGTATCAGGGCGAAAAAACTGTCGCATTTGGTGTTTGAGGGAGACGCAAAAAGATCGCAACAAGGAGTTCCCCACTGTGCGAAGATGCGTTCCGCTACCTGAGTATTGAGAGACCACTCGTAGGGGGTGAGAATGGTGCGACTGAGTTTGTCCGCCAGGATGTTGGACCAACCCGGAATATGCGTTGCTATGAGAAAGCGGTTGGTGGAGATTGCCCATTCCCACACTCTCATGGCTTCTCGACAAAGGGGGTAAGACCTGGTTCCTCCCTGTTTGTTGATATACCAGACAACAGACATGTTGTCCGATTGAATCGCAATTGTTCCCAAGGGAAGAAAGTCCTGAAGTGCTAGCAACGCTAAGAGCACTGCTCTCATCTCTAGAACATTGATATGCAGCGAGGTCTCTGAATCGTCCCACATGCCTTGGACCGTCCGGCCTGCAATGCCCCCCCCACCCGAGGCAGGAGGCGTCCGTGGTCACCGTGGCGAGAGGGGGAGAGGCACAAAAGGGGCAGCCTCCGTGGAGATCTGGAGAGTGTAGCCACCACAGGAGGGACCGCCTGCAAGCTTTGCTGATCGCAATGGGATGATGCATAGGAAGAGCAAGATACGACCACTGAACCATGAGTGTCCATTGAAGGATATGCATATTGAACCTGGCGAGAGGAAGAAGCGCAATCGCTGCCACCATGGACCCTAGGGCCCTCAGGACCAACTCCGCCGGAACTGAGCTTGAGTGGAGAATGGCCCGCACCTGGAGCTGTAGGCTTTGCACTCTGTCCGCTGTGAGGAAGGCTCTCAATCTCCCCGTGTCTAACCTGGCACCTATAAAATCTATGAGCTGCGTGGGTGCTAGGTTGGATTTTTTTGTGTTTATCGTGATGCCCAGGCGTGGAGCAAGATGGAGAAAGGAGTCTCGCGCCAAGAGAAGTAGATGCCTTGTTGGGGCGGTGAGAAGCCAGTCGTCCAGGTAAGGAAAGACCTGCACCCCCTGAAGCCTCAGGTGGGCGGCTACCACTGCTAATACTTTGGTGAACATCCTGGGGGCTGTGGTGAGACCAAAGGGAAGGACCCGAAATTGGTAGTGACTGGCTCCCAGCCGGAAGCGGAGAAACTTTCTGGAGCGCCTGTCCATTAGTATGTGGTAGTACGCATCCTTGAGGTCTATGGATCACATCCAGTGGTTTTCTCCCAGAAGGGGGAGAATAGACTGCAATGTAACCATTCGGAATTTCTCCTTGGGAACTGCCAGGTTCAAAAGAGAAAGGTCTAAAATTGGTCTTAGATCCCCCGTCTTTTTTGGCACTAAAAAGAGCCTGGAGTAGAACCCTAATCCGATCTGGTCTGGGGGGACGGGCTGGATGGCTCTTTTCTTTAGCAGATGGCCAATTTCTGCCAAAGCGGCCTCCCACTGACCGGGTGGAACGTCAGGGAGGGACTTCAATTTTGGCAAGTGAAGAAAGGGAATACGGTATCCTCTGGATATGATCTGGAGAACCCAGCGGTCTGATGTTATGGACTCCCATGACGCTAGGTGCTCCGAAAAACATCCCCCGACTGCCTCCAGAGTGGAGCAGCATGGCAACACCTCAGGGCTGCTGCGCGGGCCGTTCAGAGAAGGGTTCTCTGGACCCGAAGTTCCTGGGAGCCCCTCTGCCTCTAGGGCGGCGTCCTCCCTGTCCTCCTCTGCCACGGAAGGACTGGGTGTCCGGAGCAGGCTGGGATTGCTGCGACTTCCGGAACCACATCTTCTTCTGACCCTTTTGGTTCCTAGAATAGGGCCTCTGGGGTGCAGAGAAGCGGATTCCGACGGCAGACAGCGTCTTCCCGTCCTTCTCGCTCTGGTTTTTGCTCTGGTTCAAAGTGTCGCGAACAGTTTTGCCAAAGAGGGCAGAACCATCGAAAGGGGCGTTCGCAAATGACACCTTGAAGGGCTCAGAGAAATCGCAATGACGGAGCCAGGCCTGACGTCTAGTAACTAGGCCTGCCCCTGCGGCTCTAGCGGCACCTTCCGTAGCATGGGATAGTAGCCGCATAGAGGTATTAGTGACGGACCTGAGAGTGGCCATACGGGTGGAGTGCAGCACTTTGTCCTCCTCCGACATGGACTCTGGGGGGGATGCAGCGTATTCTTTTATAAGATCGCGCTGCATCCTAATCACATGTGCCAGGTAGTTCAGTGCCCTCACAGAGAAGGTCGCTGAACTAAACATCCGCTTCCCTAAGCGGTCCATCATCCGAGACTCCTTGCTTGGGGGGAATGGACTGAAGAACTCTCCTGAGCAAGTTCCCTCTTGGTGGCCGCCGTCAACATGGCATCTACCGGAGGCCCCTTACTCCAATGGGCACGGTCAGCCGGGGGACTGAGGATACGGTCGGGCCTTTTTGGGATTGGCTCCACGGTGTCCAGTTCCTTCCACGCCCTGGTGGTAATGAGGTCCACCAGGGGGTCGGCAGGAGGGGACACCCAAGAGGTAGACGGGCCCGCTTCAAATGCCTCCAAGAACACGGACTCATCCGAGGAAGACTTGGAGGCAGACCACCCCCCCCTTATGCGGAGCATTTCCATGATGTCTCCAAATGAGACATCCTCGGGGGGTGATCTTGGGGAGCCTTCCCCTTCCTCCAAATCCGTGTCTTCAGTGAGAGACTCGGGGGAGTCAATGTGCCTCCTTTTGCACGTATGTTTGCGGGGAACATCCTCCGGGGGGCTGTCAGAGGACTCCTCGCAAACAGCTTGGGGCAAAGGAGCGGGCTGTCCCAAGGGCCGGATGGTGGAAGCCTGACCCAGTGCAGATGGAGCGCGGGACGGAGCCGAAGCAAGTGCCGGGGGTCCGGAGACCCTCAAAAGGGCCCTCTCCACTACATCAAAAGCTGAAGGGGAGCCGACCTCGACCAAAGGATCCGACAATCGGCTCCCCCTCGGATCCGAGGAGTGGATCGGAGCCGGCGCCGAAGCGCTCGGATCCAAAGGGACAGTGCGCTCCGACACAGACGGCGCCGAAGGAGCACTGATCCCCCCGGATCCGAAGCTCGGATCCAGGCTCGAGAGGTCGGATCCGGCACTCGAGGGAGGGTCGGATCCAGTACCAAGTACTATCGGCGCCGACCCACCCCGGCCCGGCTGCTCGGCTCAACGGCTCCGAACCCAGGTAGCGGGTCGGAGAAGGAGCAATTGGCTTAAAGAAAGGGTCGAGCTCCCCAGAGGGGAGGCAAGAGCACTCCCATCTGCATCTGGGCCTGGATGAACCTTCTCATCATCCGGTCCAGATCAGCGTCTGACAGGCTATAGGTCGATCTCGACGAGGCTACCGAGGTAGGCCTAGAGTGCCTCCTGGATAGCCTCGATGGAGATCGGGTCTCCTCCTCCTCAGGTCCCGGTGAAAAACACACAGGTGACCGGAGCCGAGGAGGGGGAGAACCAGCAGACAAGGAGGCCGGAGGAGAAGCCCGCTTGGCTGGCGGGGCCGAAACAGAGGTCTCGGCCCGCCGCTTATGGTGCTTCTCCCTCCGGTCCTTCTTTCTAGCTTCCCTCTCCTCCGAACCACTACAGGGAGGTTGAGTCCCAGGAGGAGGAGGGGAGCCGAGAGGAGACAACCGTGAAACGGTTACCCCGGGAGCGGAGGCCGGAGCCGAGTCCGGTGGCAAAAGACCTGCCAAGACAAGCTTGGACCTCCACTCCTTCAATGCCCTGGGGTTGAACCCTGCACAAATGGAACATCCAGAAGTGAGGTGTTCAACCCCAAGGCATCTAACGCACCGAGTGTGGCCATCAGCTGGGGAAAGCTTATGGCCACACTCGGAGCACTTAGAGAACACAGCTTTGGGTTGTTCAGACATCCCAAAGTACAAAAAAAAAAGTTACTTAAACTAAGGGTAAAAGCAAAGTAACTAAAGCACACAACAGGCCCAAACACACACTATGCTACCAGCGAGGGGAGAGAAGGTAAAATTAAATTTAAAACACTAGAAAGTATAATTAAGTAATAGGGAAACCTAAACTTCCACACAACTTTCACACAAAATTACAATTTTTATCACTCTAAATACTTGAAAAAAGAGCACTTAGCTGAAGAGCTTAGGAACACAAATCTGGTCACCAGCGCGGCAAACAAGATCTGGAGGTCATGTAGGGAGAGCAGGGCATTATGGGTGAGGGGAGGAGCTGAGAGCTTGGATCCATAGCTGGTAAACCATGCCGGTTCGGATCCGATGTCGGATCCATAACCACAGGTTACAGACAAATGAATCTCCTACTTCAGATTATATAGTTATCCCCTTTGGGAAAAAACATGTACCCGTGAATTACCATATAGGTGGCTGTACACTAAACACCGAAAGTGTGATAAGGAACTTAGGGACACAGGTGGACAGTGGTCTCACCGTCGATAACCACGTTGCCACAACAGTAAGGAAATCCTTCTATGTGGCACAGCTCATCACTAAGGGCTTTTCATCCAGGAAAAAAGGAGGTCATTGTCGCACTGTACTCATCCCTCATTAGACCCATTATAGAATACGACGCACTGTTTGGTATGTACCTCTCAAAACATCTGCAACAACTGAAAAGGCCGCAGAAATACCTCGCTAAAAGAATCCCAGGCCTAAAGCAGATGCCCTACCTTGACCGCCTTAAAAAACTCCAGCTATACTCTGTAGCATATTGTCTACTCAGAGGCAATCTCTGCTTAACATACAAGGCCATGTTAAACCCAGAGCTGTTGGACATGCTACACTTAAAGAAATCCCAATCCCTCAGAGCCACACGCTCCAGGCATCTAAACCTTGTTATCACAATAAACAAAATATGCTGGAGGGATAGGTTCTTGACCCAGAGACTCCCCAGACTCTGGAATAGATTGCCCATACATGTCAAGCAGAGTGCCTCTTTGGCCCTCTTCAAAAGGAACCTTGACGACTGGATGGGAGAAAGGAAATTCACCACAAAGATCACGTCAGTCGCCCTGCTAGACAGGGGTCCAGGAAAGTAAACAGTGTGGGAAGAAATAGCCAGGGAATTGTTATGGCTAGGCTTGTATAGGCCCTAGGGCGGATAACCTAGTACCAACCTATGAACCTATAAGTCAAAGTACTTGAATGGATAATCAGGCTGCAAGCCAATGTTGGTAAGGGCATCAATGATAAAATTTGATTAAACCAGTACTAATGTATAGAGGCATCAGATAACAGCAGCTAGATAAATCATGTATTTATTTTATTATACATTCCGTGTACTCTGAATGAAAACTTTTTATAGTAACAATATATGTTTTTATAATATGTATATGCATCTTTAGATAGGCTGATGTACTAGGTAAATGTTTCTTGAATTTTTTTTTGATATGTATTTACTATTTCTGTAGCCTTTATATGCTATTAGATGAATGAACGACGTGAAAGATGCTTTTTTATGCATTTTTACATTTTGAGTTTACTTAGTGTCAATGAATTTGGCTATGTGCCTTTAAGCTAATGAGTTATTTAATTGGCTGATTACTTAACTTGAAGGTATATAAGCTGCACATTTTGATGCAAGTTTTGTCTGATGAAGTAGCCTTGAGCTACGAAAGCGCTTACTTTGGATTAAACTTTTATATGTTTTTAGTAGTAGTGGTCTGGAGCCTCCTTTGTTGTTTTGCACTGTACTTCTAATTTTGGAGGGACAGTTTGCCTACACCACTTTATTCGTATTTGCTTGTTCACTATTTTACACTCACACATATTACATATATACATATCAATGAAATGGGCTTCAAAACATTGAATTAAACTAAATGGGCATGCAACCAAATATATAATCACACGTACATATATATATATATATATATATATATATATATATATATAATATATATTTATGTATATTTTGTGTGTGTGTGTGTGTGTTCATATATATATATATATATCATATATATATATATATATATATATATATATATATATATATATATATATATATATAGATTCACTACACAATCTCGAAATACTGAAATATCGAATTATAGGTAGGGTAGGTGTGTTTGTATGCTATGTTGTGTTTGTGTGTGTTCTTTTGTTTCTTGTAGTGTAGTTGGTGGTGTATGTGTGTTTATGTGGTGGTGTGTCGCAATTTTGATTTAAGTGATAGTGGGTTTTTTGTTATGTGGATTTTCGGCTATACGGTCTCTAGATACTGAAATTTGATATTTCAGTATTTCGCGATTGCATAGTGATATATATAAAAAATACATATACACACGTGTGTACTCATATAAAAACCTAGGCTCGAGATGATTCATATAAAAACCTAGGCTTGAGATGATTGTCACTGCATGTGCAAGATGGGAAAAGGGGTTGAGAATAGATGTATGGATGCCCTTCACAAGCCCGGTTTCAAAACTTCGAACTGCAAATGGTCGAGACCATAAGAGTAACTTTTTGAAACTTTAAATGTTTTGAATGGAGATCGCTGTACAGCACGGAATGGAAAATTTACCACTTTTCTCACTGCAATACGATCTCGGAGTTGGCATATTTATTTAGCAGGGGGATGTGGGAGGTGCAGGGGGTCAACCCTGCAAAAACATAAAAAAATAGTTTTTATTTGTTTATTACAATTTCCAGGTTTCAAAACTTTGATCTTATGGTCCTGACAATTTGCAGTTCGAAGTTTTGAAATTTTGAGCTTGTGAAGTAGAGCCATCTATATATATATATATATATATATATATATATATATATATATATATATATATATATATATAAAATCTCCACACACGCACACACCCGCGGTAGTGGTGCTGCGGTAGCGTTATCGCCTCACAGTAAGACGCTGTCCTGTTCGATTCTCAGCTAGAGCGTCTTCTGCGTGGAGACATGCGTGAATGGGCGTACCTTCGTTGAAGGTTGTGCGTCAGGGCTGGTAACTCGGCACATAAAAATCAACTACCAATCATTAGCGGACCGGAGTTCCGCTGTGGTGACCCCTAACCAGGAAAAGCTGAAAGACACAAACAAAGAAACAAACACACACACACACTTATTTCAAAGTTGTACTAAGACTGATATTCAGATAAAATATCATTTGTTTACTAAAATCGTTTTACATGTACAAATCTTAATTCTAAAGAGCCTTAAAATAAGTTGTTGTTGTTGTGTCTTTCAGCTTTTCCCGGTTAGGGGTCGCCACAGTGGAACTCCGGTCCGCTAATGATTGGCAGTAGATTTTTACGTACCGAGTTGCCAGCTCTGACGCACAACCTTCAACGAAGGTATGCCCATTCATGCATGTCTTCACGCAGAGACGCTCTAGCTGAGTATCGAACCGGACAGCATCTTACTGTGAGGCGACAACGCTACCTAAGTGATTGTTGTAAAGTGAACTCTTCTTACATTTCCAGAATGTATTCAGCTGTGCACAGGGAATCCATAAATGGAGCTTTATGCTTTGGTGACATCTAGTGATTCTTCTTGTGTACTACATATACAAGACTAGGCTACAATGCAGTGCCTTCTCAGATTAATATATACAAGGGGTAAATGTACTACAGATATTTAAGGCACTTCAGTTTATGATTTATATTCAAATGTATAGCTGGATTTTTAACAGATATGTATTATAAATATATACACACATGTAGGCACACAGATATATATATATATATATATATATATATATATATATATATACACACACACACACACACACACACACACACACACACACACACACACACACACACACACACACACACACAATTATTTATTTACATGTCTGTCAATATTTTTAGGTGAAGGGAGGCACTACCAATTAGACTAGGATTATTACACAGTGCTAAGTAAGATACCATTAGCTGAATTATTTTGGAATGTGCACTGTTATATATACAAGTTACCGCCTTGTATGTAAAAGCAGAATATTAAGTCTAGTATTTAGAACCAGCTCTGGCTTTGGATGGAAAACTTTGCTTATAATCTTAGTAAAGGTGTGGGTGGTTAAAGTACAGTTTTGTACCTACCATAAATGTAGATGCTCGAAGATCCACATTGCTGCAGTCCTGACACTTGGGTAGTCCGCTGTCCCAGTCGGCCCGAATACCAAAGTATAAGGCTGACGTCGGTCAAGGCGCATTAGTTTGACGTCAGGACGTCAGGGTACAAATGCGCATGACCGACGTCATTTCCTCAGTCTTTTCTTGCCCCAGATGTCAGAAGACCCTAAAAAGATAAGGCCAAACCAAAAAACAACAACACACCAAACACCCCTGTACCAAATATATGTACAATATATACAAAGTCAAAAAGGTACAATCCTACCCACACAACCACCCCTAAACACAGAGGGGAAGGAGGGAGGGTAAATTGGACTGCAGCAATGTGGATCTTCGAACATCTACATTTATGGTAGGTACAAAACTGTACTATGTTCTTCATCTCACATTGCTGCAGTCCTGACACTTGGGTAGAATCCCAAAGCAGAGGTAAGGGAGGATGGCAAATCACAAAGAAGCAGGAGCAGACAACATGCCCTGTAAAATAGCAGTGGCAAAACCAGCCCTAGATTTAGAGTAGAGAGGAAGGTGGTAATGCTTAGAGAAGGTATGCACTGAACTCCAAGTAGCTGCCTCCAAAATATCCTTAGTTGCCACCCCCCTTAGAAATGCTGTTGAAGTGGCAGTAGCCCTAGTGGAATGAGGCCTAATCCCAGCTGGAATCTCCTTGCCATGATGGGAGTAACAGAAAGTAATGCAAAACCCAATCCACTTAGAAATAGTTTGTTTTGACACAGGCTTACCCTGAGAACTCAAAGCAAAAGAAACAAACAACTGCTGAGACTGCCTAAAATCCTTAGTCCTGCTTAAATAATAACGTAATTGCCTGTGTACATCTAAAGTGTGCAAAATCTTTTCCCCCTTATTTTGGGGATTTGCGTAAAAGGTAGGCAAATGAATAGTTTGGTTTAAAGCCACACTAGAAACCACTTTAGGCATAAAGGAAGGATTAGTACGTAAAGATACCCTATCCTTATGAAAAATCAAGAAAGGCTCAACCGCCATAAGGGCCTGCAATTCAGACACCCTTCTTGCCGAGGTAATGGCTAACAAAAAAGCAGTCTTCCATGACAAATATTTCAATTCAGCAGTAGCTGCAGGCTCAAAAGGTTGTAGAGTGAGTTTCTCCAACACAAAATTGAGGTCCCAAGCAGGAGTAGGAGCTCTACGTGGGGTCTTATATTCTTTGCCCCTCTAAGAAATTGCTTGAACAAAGGATGAGAAAACAATGGTGGGTCACAATCATAGTGAGCTGAAATTGCTGCAGCATGAATCTTAATGGAAGAGAAAGACAAACCTTTGTCCAATAACTCAGTAAGATATTGAAGAGCCACACTCAAATTTGGCTCAGAAACATCCAAATCCTTTGCTGTACACCAAAATAAAAATCTCTTCCATTTTCCTGCGTACACTTTCCTTGTACTAGGCCTTCTGGCTTCCATAATCACATTCAAAACTTGTTGAGGAAGCTGAGACCTGTTATGGTTCAAAACAGAATATGCCAGGCTGTTAGATGGAGAGTGAAGCTTGACATTGAGTAGATGCCCGTCCTTCTGAGACAACAGGTGTGGAATCAAAGGTAAGGGCCATGGAGGCTTCCTTACCAGACTCCTCAGCAATGGGTACCAGTGCTGCCGAGGCCAATCTGGAGCTATCAAAATCATCCTTGGCTTGTCTTGTCTGACCTTTAGGAGTACCTTTGGGAGGAGAGGCAGAGGTGGAAAGGCATACACATGAAGATTTTTCCAACTGAAAGAAAGAGCATCCACTTTCCAGGCTGTGTGATGAAACCTTTTGTGCAAAACTTTGGCAGCTGGTGGTTTAGTGGAGAAGCGAACAGATCTATGTCTGGAGTTCCCCAGGACACTGTCAATGTCTGAAATACATGAAGATCCAGTTTCCACTCGTGGGGATCCATGATTTGCCTGCTCAACACATCTGCTAAGGAGTTCTGTGCTCCTGGCAGAAACCTTGCTTGAAGATTCAATTGCAAGCTTAACGCAGTCTCCCACAAAATCATTGCTTGCCTGCATAGAGGATAAGAATGTGTTCCCCCTTGTTTGTTGATGTACCACATGACAGTTGTGTTGTCTGTTAGAATCAACACCTGCCCCGGAAGAAGTAAATCCTTGAAAGCCAGTAATGCAAACTGGACTGCTAACATCTCCTTCATGTTGATATGTAGATGCTGCAGTCTGGCAGGCCACTTGTCTTGTATCCACTTTCCATTCAGATGAGCTCCCAAGCTGTGTCTGAGGCATCTGTCGTTAGAATCTGACTCGCCTCTGGCCGGGTCACAGAGAGTCCCTTGTTTAGGTGACATTCCTGAGCCCACCACAAAAATTCCTTTTGAATGCAAGGTATTATTTGAATGACAGTGTCCAAATCCTGGCAGTGCTGTGTCCATACATTTTGAGATACCATTGTAGCTTCCTCATATGCAGTTTGGCATTGGGAAGTACCAGAATACAAGATGCCATGAACCCTAAGGCTTGAAGGACTGTCCTTGCAGTCAGCCCGGACTGATGAGATAGTTGATGGAAGTAAAGAGAAAGATTCTTTTGTTTGTCCGGGGTTAAAAGGCCATCTGGGTTGCTGTATTCAGTCTCACACCCAGAAAGCACATGTCTTGAGAGGGTACTAGACTGGACTTTATTTCGTTCACAGAATACCCTAGGCATCTTAGCACTGCTATCACATATTCCAAATGCTGAAGAAGCACGTCCCTTCCTTGAGCCAGAAGCAGGCAATCGTCCAAATAAGGATAGATTTGTATTCCTTTTAGCCTGAAGAAAGCTATCACTGGAGCCAGAACCTTTGTGAATACTCTGGGCGCAGTAGATAAGCCAAAGGGCAATGCAGAGAACTGATAATGAGAATTCCCAGCTCGAAAACGTAGATACTTCCTGCAAATTAGTCTAAAAGGAACATGAAGGTAAGCTTCCTTGAGATCCAAAGTTACCATCCAGTGATCTTTGCCCAGCAGAGGTAAAAGCTGTTGTAACGTCAACATTTTGAACTTGGGAATGTCCAGATAAGTGTTGAGGATAGACAGATCCAAAATTGGTCTCCACATGTTCCCCTTTTTTGGTACTAGGAACAGGCGAGAATAAAATCCTAGGCCCCTTTCTGGCACAGGAACCGGCTGAATGGCCCCTATTTGGAGTAACAGAGAAATTTGCTTGTGAGCCTCTTTCCTTTGTTGAGGAGGAATGTCTGGCATGCCTTTGAAAGGAGGCAAGGTATGGAAATAAAACCTGTAACCGTGGTGAATGATATCCAAAACCCATCTGTCTTGGGTAATTAAACTCCAGTTTTCTTTGAAAAGTGCCAACCTTCCTCCCAAAGGTGCTGCCAGACGAGAAGATTCTGGCAGCTGAAAAGGCAGGTCATTGGGTCTGTTTACGAAAGGACTGACCCCTGCCCTCACCAGAAGACTGAGCAGGTGAACTCCTGTTCTAGGCCTAAAAGAACCTTGAGCTCTGCCCCTACCACGCCTAGACCTACCCCTAGACTGGGAATCATAAGCAGGATATGTCCACCCCTTGGTAGGCTAATTTCTACTAAACTCGGAGGCTGAACCTGCAAAAATCTTTAACAGTCTGCATAGACTTAGCCTTGTCTTCCATTTTCTTTAGAACTGCTTCCACAGGCGAACCAAACAACACATCAGATTGTAAAGGAGCATCTAAAATCCTTGTCTTCACATGCTCAGCTAAATTCTGATCCCTCAGCCAGGCGTGCCTGCGAAGAACCGAACCAGTGGCAGCCACCCTCCAAGAGGCCTGCACAGCATCAAAACCACATTGCAAAGAATGCTTACCCACCTGTTCAGAAACATGAACTAAATCCTGCAACTCTTTACACTCAATACCTTCCGCCAAAGCATCTACCTTAGACTTTAATTGTGAAAGGAGATAATTTTGGTATTTCAACATGTGAAACTGGCAATTCAAAGCTCTCATGGCCAAAGTGGAAGAAGTATACACTTTCTTTCCCCATCTATCCAAAGCCCTTGCCTCTTTATCCGGAGGAACAGGATTTTTAACAACAGAAGCCTTAACACCTTTAGGCCCCTGTGAAACAGTTTCTGGGTCTGCCCTAGGACTCTTAAAAGATACTTATGAGCTTCAGGCACCCTATAATATCTATCCGGTTTAACTGGAGCAGGAGGCAAAGAATCAGGGTTCAGAGAAGCCTCTGCAAAAACATCCTCCACCACATCTAGAACAGGAGGTATAGCTAAAGGCCTATGCTGGGGTAGAAACAAAATTCCTAAGCCTTTTCCTGGAATCAGAGAAATCCTGACCTTCCCATTTAAAATGCTCCCTCATGGAATGAAGAGTCTCTGAAAATGAAAAATCCTCAGGAGGAGAAGCAGAAGGAGTAGAATCATCTACATCAGAATCAGAGTAAGGAATACTCCTGCAAGTCTTCAGCCAAGACTCAGAAGCATCCGAACACTGCTCAAAACTCCCAAGCTCAGGTTCCACCCTAGGCCTCTTATCAGGAGGGGGCATAGAACCTCTAATCATTGTAATCAAATCTTCTGCCATCTTAAGCATATGCTTCTTAGGTACAGACCCTGAAGAACTAGGGGTAACACCTGAAACAAAACCTGGCCTGCCCCTGGGAGAAGCCTTGGAAATAGCAGGGGAGGGCCTAACCACCTTAGGAAGGGAGGGAAGAACAGCTACCTGAGAAGCCCCTTCCGCCTGGCCTACCTCCTGAGAGGTCACATCTTGCAGTAATAAAGTCTCTCCCTGGGATTCCAAAGAAATTTCTGGCTGAACCACTGGCTCCACCGAGCCCTCTAAAGAACCGACGTCCGGTACGGACGGTTCATCCAGCCTAGGCTTTGCTGTTTTGTCCTTGCGTTTTTTTGACGAAGCGGGCGTCGGAGCATCCGACGGCATTTTATAATTACACCGCTTCCCAAAAACTAACCTGGCACAATCTAATCTTCTCTTTATAGTGCGTTTGTTAAATCTAGCACAAGAGCGACAGCCAACAACGTCGTGCTCAGGCCCTAAGCAAGGTATACACAAGGTATGGTAATCCCTATGAGGTATCTGTTTCCCACAAGAAATACAGTTATTCACTTTTTCTGACATCCGGTAAAATACTGAGGCAAGAAAAAAACAAAATATTCCCCAACGGGGTACTTAGCCAACTTGGATTCGGTCTGAAACTCCGACTTCGGAAAATCTCAGAACGCCAACCTGCACTTGCAAAACTGCTTCTGCATCGACCACGCGGCAAAAAAGACTGAGGAAATGACGTTGGTCATGTGCATTTGTACCCTGACGTCCTGACGTCAGACTAATGCGCCTTGACCGACGTCAGCCTTATACTTTGGTATTCGGGCCGACTGGGACAGCGGACTACCCAAGTGTCAGGACTGCAGCAATGTGAGATGAAGAACATCTACATTACTGCTTTGAAAATCTCCTCTCATGAAATCAGTGGAACTTCCTATCAATCTTAAAGACTAAGACAATGTGTCTTGACTGGTACCTGAAGGGGTTGATACCAGAATCTCTAACAAAAGTGTTGTGTGACCGGCAGTCCTTTTGGAAACAGTCTGCTTTCCTATTATGGATGCCAACATGTTAGCTGCCAAGGAAACAGGATACTGCTCCAGCCTTCTGAAATCTTTGATTCTGGTAATATATGCAATAAACTGCCTTTTATGGTCATTCCTGTACAGAATCCACTTCCCCATATACACTGGATGCAGGTAGAAGAAAAAGAGATGGATTTTTTGGGTTAAAAGACAAAGTCTGACATGACTTCAGGTATAAACGTATTAGAAGAATTAATGACCAGGAATCAGAAAGGGTTCCTGTGAGTGATATCCTTTCATGAGCAGCCAACCACTTGTGGTAACCCTTTTTATTGACAGAGTGGCCCACCCCAGTGATTTTTCAAGACTGGAAGCATCACTGCAATGGACATTCCTGTCATCTGTGCTACAAGATAATGATACATTCCAGGTGAGTGGCCAGTGTTAATTAGCCATGTGCTCTCCTATGGAAATGCCTGCGGTAAATGATTTACACTACAAAGCAATGGCTACATTTATAAGCATAACTGGCTGTGAAAATGAACTTGGCCAAAATATTGCAGTAACCCACTGCAGACAATGGGAAATAATTTGTTTCCAGTAAGTTTAGTGAGTTTAGTGGTGATGTAGTGTGGGGCGGGGAATGTACACAAGTGCATGTGTGTGTGTCAGTGTGTGTGTGCGTACATGCAAGGGTATGAATGGAGTAGGATGACTGTGTGTGTGTGTGTGTGTGTGTGAGAGTATATGTCTGCCAGGGTGGTCACAGTAGTGGGTTTAGGTAAGGAATGGAGAGAGTGCATGGGTGAGTGTGGTTGAATTGCTGACTGTGTCTGTGATTGATCAAATGGTGGTGGTGGTGGTTGGGGGGGGGGGGTGAGATGTTCAGTGGATATCTGTGCTTCAATTTCTGAGTGTGCGCTGAGAGTGTATGAGGGGTGCATGTGCCAACACAATGCATGGGCCATCAGAAGTAACTGCCATGATAAAGTGCTTTTAGAACTGGCAGAGACATGCAAATTAACATGCACATTAACAGATAATGAGGTCTAGTTTCAGCTGTCTTTGAATCACATTTTCCACGATCATGTAAATTGCCCTACCTACAATAGGTACTTTACGTAGCTGTAGACTTCTACTTTTGAATTTCCAGCCAACCTTATTTTGTGGAGTAATGGTCAGATTACACGTGCAAAAGAACTTTTTCTGGCAGCTTTTGATCACAAAAGGTCTGTTTTCTAAGGAAGCAATTTTAATGAAATTAACCAATTACACTGGTTTAAAGGGAGAGTAATCATTTCTAAAACAAAATTAAAATCTCAAAGGGAAGTTGAGATTGAGGATTTATTTGACAGTGTTAAAGGCAATATGCTCTCAATAGATGCAGTTCTTAACAGATGAATAAGACAGGACCTTGAAAACCAACAGAGAAGTGGGGGAGGGGGGTACATGTAAAAGTGGTACATGAAGCAATACTAAACTGCAAGTTACACACTAACAAAAAACTCTCTTCCATTCTCTTCTTTATTTATCAGAGGACATCTATAAACTGAAAACAGTTCTGTATTAGGAATCTAAACTACAGCATTCAAATGCTTTTAATGCTGGATGTAGCACTCTGCCAAAACAGAACTCCTTTGTTAAGATCTAGCTCACCTAATCCATACAGTGGAAGAACTTATAGGACTTCTATTTGTTTTTTTTTTTTTTTTTTTTTTTTTACAGATGTTTCTGTACCACAGATGCTGAAGGGAAGGCATAAAACATGTCTTTACCAGGTTACTGACAAAACAATAGAAATGTAGGTACAAAACTT
Organism: Protopterus annectens; assembly: GCF_019279795.1. NCBI lineage: Eukaryota > Metazoa > Chordata > Ceratodontiformes > Protopteridae > Protopterus > Protopterus annectens. The sequence goes on along the minus strand of NC_056732.1, from coordinate 375,395,159 downwards.
GAGGAAATTATTATTTTTCCTGAGACAAGCAATCTATCCACAGGCTGAGGTCAGTTCTTTAAAGACCTGAAGATGAACCTGTTATTTTTGCTTCAGGTTAAGCTATTCAACTGACAGCAGTAGCTGTGAGAGTTCCACACCTAGAAAATGAACCACTTGCAAATGAAAAACTACAGAGTGCTGTTTTGCACAACTACATAATGAGGCAAGAAAAATGAAAACCTTGTTCAGTCCTATTTTTTATGTAGTAAATTGCCATTCACTGTCCATGTCTACTCGAAGAACTTCGGGAAATATACATTTCTGAGTGCATTCATTGCCACAACGAGTGAGCCAAGTTCAATGAATTTGTAGTCAGGATTCTACTGTGCACTGATGTGAGAATAATTTACCTCAAGTTAAGAACTGTTCTAATCCATTGCTTAGCCCGTTTACCAGGATACGAATTAATGGAAGAGCATGGACACATGATTACTTTATCAGCTGATCTAATAGTTGGGTCTTTGAATAGCTTCATCCTCCCCTACTGCAGTTCAGCTTTTATTGTCTTAAGTTGTCATGATCAGGAGGCAAAAGTGTCTCATTTAGATGCATTTGTGATGTCGTGAAACAGACTAGGACAGCTCAAGAACCTGGGCCTGCCAGGATCCTACAAGTAACAGATCAAGTTCTTATAATCCAAGAAAAAAAGGATGATTTGTTTTACAGGAAACCTAATAACTGGGGCTGTCCAAACACAGAGAAACAAATAGGAGGATATCAGGGACCCATGGAAGAGGGCCTCTTCAAACATGAATTGATAAAGTAAGACTGTATCTCCTATGTTTAACACCTAGGACCCGCACTGGTGATCTATAATATGGATGAATTCAAAACTGTAATCCTACAGAGTGAAAGGAGTTAGTGAACTACATCAAAGCTGAGTCCTAAAGTACAAGTACCAAAGAAGGCCAAATACCTAGAAGTGAAAATGGGACAAAAATGTTTGGTGAAGGTGTAACCCAAAGGATAAAAGATGTCTGTAAGGAAAACATTTACAAACTAAGTACTGGAAGCAGAAACATTTCTATAACAGCAATCTTTAATCGTAACATTTTCGAAAAGTTGGTGATCCACCTCACAATAAAAAATAACACACATGCCAGCCTACTTAAAAAGGTTATTATTGGTGACCGCTCTCTCTTTACTTCCTGAACAGCTATTCTGTCTTCCTAAAGTAAAGCACCCACTTCAGGAAGAACCTATTAACTGGGGCTGTCCAAACACAGAGCAACAAATAGGAGGATATCAGGGACCCACAGAAGAGGGCCCCTTCACAGATGAATTGATAAAGTAAGACTGTATCTCCTATGTTGATGGATCACCAACTTTTGGAAAATGTTATGATTAAAGATTGCTGTTATAGAAATGTTTCTGCTTCCAGTACTTAGTTTGTAAATGTCTTCCTTACAGACATCCATTGTCCTTTGGTTACACCTTCACCAGCCACTTCTTCTGCAACCTTCAACAAGACTTGCAGTGAGTTCAGCTGTACGGCTGGGAGGCCCTTTTGGAGACTGGTGGGGATATTCAACCCTTCCAAAGGCCACAAACAAATATATATGTACATCCATCTATAACTATACATATTTGTGTGTGTGTGTGTGTCTGTGTATTGACACACACATACACAAATATACATATATACATATACACATCTATATATATATGTATATATATATATATATATATATACACACATATAAACATACATATATATATATATACATATAAACATACATATATCTATATATCTATATATATATGTATATATATATATACACACACATATCTCTATATATATATATATATATATATACACATATATATATATGTATATATATATCTATATATATATATACACACACACACACACATATATATATATATATATACATATATACATATATATCTATATATATATATATATATATATATATATATATATATATATATATATATATATATATATATATATATATACACATACATATATATATATATATATATATAGGTTCATACTAGGCTATCTGCCCTAGGGCATTTATAAGCCTAGCCAGAGTGTGTTTGGCTTTCACCCATTTTAAATTAATTTTGCTATGCGGTTTTGAGGTTAGTATACTGTGCCTCTGTCTAACAGTGACACAGAAGTGATACCCGGGGTAAACCTACGATCTCCCATCCACTCATCAAGATTCCTCTTGAAGAGAGTCAATGTGGGACTCTGCCTAACCTGGACTGGGATTTTATTCCAGAGTGAAGGGAGCCTCTGGGTTATGAATCTGTCCCTCCAGCATGTCCTATTTATTTCAGTGCTGAGGTTCAAGTCTCTCGAGCGAGCTCGATGGGATTTGGATTTTCTGATGTGCAGCATGTCCATTAATTCTGGGTTGAACATGGCTTTATACGTCAGGCACAGATCGCCTCTGAGCAGGCGGTATGCCACTGAGTAGAGCTGGAGTTTCTTTAACCGGGAAGCATATGGCATCTGTTTGAGCCCTTTGATCCTCTTGGTGAGGTACTTTTGGGGTCTTTCCAGTTGCTGCAGGTGTCTGGTAAGGTACATCCCAAAAGGGGCATTGTACTCAATTATGGGCCTGATGAGGGATGAGTAAAGAGGTACGGTGACCTCCCCTGATCTAGATGTGAATCCCTTCATGATTAGGTGGGCTATATAAAATGTTTTTCTAACCACTTTGGCCACGTGGTTGTCAAATGAGAGATTGCTATCAACTTGGGTCCCCAGGTCCCTAATGACTTCTTCTGTACTTAATGGATTACCACCTATGTGGTAATTTGTGGGCACTTTGTTTTTGCCAAAGGAGATGACTATACACTTTTTGGCGTTTAACTTGAGGCCATGGCTCTGGCACCAGTTGTCTGTTTCTATGAGGCCCTTTTGGAGGATACTTGTGTCGGCTGGAGAGTTGATTATGGCACCCAGTTTGCAGTCACCTGCGAACTTGGCCAGCCACAGTCCTTCTGTGTTGGCCTGTATCGCCGAGAAATATATACCGAACAAGAGAGGTCCCAGGACTGAGCCTTGTGGGACGCCACTTGTAACTGGTTTGAAGTCTGACATGGCTCCAGCAATTCTGAAGTCTGACATGGCTCCAGCAATTCTAACCATGTGGGTTCTGTCCTTGAGCCAGTTTGCAACCCATCTAGTGACATAGGGGTTTATATTTATATTTAAGCTGGTGAGCTTATCTATAATGCCCGAGTGGGGTATTGTATCGAAGGCTTTTGCGAGGTCCAGGTAGGCTGTGTGGACCACCTTCCCCTCGTCAATGGCCTTGGTGACTGTTTCAAAGAAATCGACCAGGTTTAAGAGGCAGGATCTGCCCTTAACAAAGCCAAACTGGGTAGGATCCAGTGTCTGTAGGTCCCCAATATCTTTATTTATGAGGTCCATGATGATCCTTTCCATAGCTTTGCAGACCAAGCTAGTCAGGCTTATGGGGCGATAGTTGCCAGGATCCGTTGAGGCACCACCTTTGTGGAGAGGGACCACTGTTGCTGCACGCCACTCTTTGGGTACATATCCTGTAGTAAGGCTAAGATTGAACAGTAGTTTTATGTTTGGGTTTAGCTCTTCTTGGAGTTCATGTAGGACAGCCGGGACACCATCTGGTCCCATTGATGCTGTGTTTTTTGCTTTGGAGGCGGCTCTTACCTGAGCATCTGAGATGTCAGAGGGGCAGCACTCTGTTGGGATAGATATTTGCCCTTTTGGTGGGGAGAGGGGGTGAAGTTTGCACTGAACCTGTCAGCTAGGATGTTGGCAATGTCTGTGGGCTCGGTGTATTTTTTGTCATTCTGGACTAATTCTGAGCATAACTGGGAATTCCCACCCAGGTTCCTAACATAACTAAAGAAAGCCTTGTGATTATCCTTAGTGTCCTGTGCAATTTTTCTCTCGAAGCTGGCCTTAGACGATTTTATGAGTGCCCGTAGTTTTTTGCTAATACTGATCAGAGATGCCTTCC
>NC_056732.1:375383631-375386131 GCF_019279795.1 Protopterus annectens | reverse complement strand
AATTTGCAAAGGCAGGAGCTAGTTTAGCCCCCATAGCTACACCTTTAGTTTGATGAAAAATCTTACCATCAAAGTGAAAAAAAATGTTAGTTAATACTAGAGAAGTTAGGGAGCAAATCATGTTAATTTTTTCCTGTGAGAAGGTGGTAAATTTTGATAAATAATTTCTTAAGTATTCTATGCCTATATCATGAGTAATGTTAGAATCAATGTGAAAAAAAATTGTTAGTTAATACTAGAGAAGTATATGTATGTATGTATGTATATATATATATATATATATATATATATATATATATATATATTTATATATATATATATATATATATATATATATATATATGTCGACTTCTACATTTCAAAGTTTCAAAACTTCAAATTTCTTATGGTTGAGACCATAAGATCAAAGTTTTGAAACTTAGAAATGTAAAGAAAAAAAACAAAAATAAAACAATCTTTTTTTTAATGTTTCTGCAGGAGGGTCAAGTCTCCCTGCACCCCCCACACCCCCTGCTAATTAAAGTAATTAAATATACCAACTCCAAGATCACACTACAGCGAGTAAAACAGTAAATATACCATTCCATGATGTACGGAAATCTCCATTTAAACGGTTTGCAGTTTCAAAACATCTATCTTATGGTCTTGAAGTAGACCCATACATACATACATATATATATATAGACATACACACACATATACAACTTGGACCGAAGCACTAAAGGCAGATGGTGTGTCAGTATTCATTAAGGATATCCACACTTCCAGGCTAGTTGCTCAGCATAATGCATCTGAGATTATCCAAGTGCAACTAACTCTGGGCAAGACCGCAATGCAAATTGTAGCTTGCTACAGTTCCCCCACCATGCCTCAGGATTCCCACTCCTCATTTCTTGATACACTGGAAAATATTAAGGTACAACCTAACACCCTAATAATGGGCGATTTCAACTACCCCACCATTAACTGGGAAAACTACTCATGTACCAACTCTTGTGCTCAACGTTTTTGGAATTCATAAATTCTAATGCCTTGGATCAACTTATCCACACCCCCACCAGGGGCAGCAATATCCTAGATCTGGTCATTAACATGGGCAACCGGTGTTCCACACCAGAAGTCAATTCCTCGTTGGTCAGATCCAACCACAAACAAATCACCCTAAACATCCACATCCCAGCCCCACCTCCCATTAGGGAAACCACCGAAAAAAATTCTCCAAAGTCAACTTCACGCTTCTTAAGATAGAAGTGGCAAACTTCACGACACCCATGCTGATGGACAGTACAGATACGACTGCTGAATCCTATACAATTGCACTTTATAAGCACGTACACGAGTGCATGGATTGTGCAATCCCCAACAAAACCAAGATGCTATCCTCCAAAAAAAGGAAGGCAATCTGGTGGTCCCCTGCTATAAACAAACTCTACAACAGAAGAAAGAAACTGTTGCAAAAAAGTGTAAAATCCCATGATTGGAGGAACTCCATGGTCAGCCTCAGTAAGAAACTGAAATCCCTCATAAAATCCTCCAAAGCTAGTTACAAAAACAAAATCACCCCCGATTCTAAAAACAACCACAAAGCATTCTATAGCTATGTCAAGAATCTCAATGGCAACACTCAGATCTGCTCTGAGTTACAGCACAATGGCACTAAATATACAGAACCAACTGATATTGCCAACATCCTGGCAGATAGGTTCAATGCTAACTTTACCCCTTTCTCATCCCCTAAAGGGCCCATCTCTATACTGGAAGAATGCAAAGTATCTGTAATCAAGGCTGCACAGGTAAAAAAAAAAAAAAAACACTCTCCAAAGCCAAGAACACAGCATCCATGGGACCTGACAACATCCCAGGCTACGTTCTACATGAACTAAAGAACGAACTGGCACCCAACCCAAGTACCATGTTCAGTCATAGCCTCACCTCAGGCTTTGTGGTCATTGAATGGCGCACAGCAACGGTTATCCCACTCCACAAAAGGGGGAGCCACTACGAACCCCGGGAACTACCGCCCCATTAACCTGACGAGCCTGGTCTGTAAGGCTATGGAGCATATCATCATGGAACTTATAAACAATGACAATGGTAATCTCCAAACTCTGGATCCTACCCAGTTTGGGTTTATAAAAGGCAGATCATGTCTCCTAAACCTGACAGACTTCTTTGAAGCGGTCACCAAAGCTGTAGATGAGGGTAAGGTGGTACACACAGCCTGTCTAGATCTCGCCAAGGCTTTTGACACCCTTCCCGCTTCTGGAATTTTAGACAAACTCACTAAAATGAGTATAAATCCCTATGTCACAAGATGGGTTGCCAACTGGCTCACTAACTGAACCCACTCTGTGAAAGTAGCAGGCTCTAAATCCAACTTCAGACTAGTGACAAGTGGAGTACCACAGGGTTCAGTCCTAGGTCCTCTCCTGTTTGGTACCTATTTCTCTGAAGTACAGGCTAACACAGAAGGTCTTTGGCTAACAAAGCTCGCAGATGA
>NC_056732.1:375208631-375378631 GCF_019279795.1 Protopterus annectens | reverse complement strand
ACTCTGGGCGCAGTAGATAAGCCAAAGGGCAATGCTGAGAATTGATAATGCTCTGATTCTGCAAGAAATCTGAGGTATCTTCTGCAATTTGGTCGTATGGGGACGTGCAGGTATGCCTCCTTGAGATCTAGAGTTACCAGCCAAGACTCCTTGCCCAGCATGGGAAGAAGCTGCTGTAGGGTCAGCATTTTGAATTTTGGAACAATGAGGTATGTGTTTAAAGCAGACAGGTCGAGAATAGGTCTCCATTGGTTTTCTTTTCTTGGTACCAGGAAGAGTCTGGAGTAAAATCATTGCCCTTGTTCCATAGATGGTACCCTTTCTACAGCTCTCATCCTTAGTAAGTGAGTTATTTGTTCTAGAGCTTCTGTCTTCTGATTTGGAGGTAGGTTTGGCATTCCTCTCTTCCTTGGTAGAGTATGGAAGTGAAACCTGTAACCTTGTTCTATTGTCTGTAAAATCCATTTGTCTCCTGTGATGTAATGCCAGTTTACTGAAAATAAGGCTAGCTTCCCGCCTAAGGGTGCCTCTAGTTGTTCCCTGGTAGGCGGTGCCAGAGCCAAGTCACTGCATTGTCCTGTGGAAGTGGTGGTGGCTGGATCTGTGGCTGTACCTCGCTGGTTGTTAGCCTGCCACTGACGTCCCCTGTAGGCACCTCTGGATTGACCCCTGCCTCTTGAGCGCCTATTCCTGCCTCTCGGAGCTCTGGAGGTGTCTTGAAAGGACCAATTCTTGGAAGGCCAGTTCCTGCTAAACCTTGGAGGCTGGACCTGCAAGAAATCCTTGACTGTCTGGACAGATTTTGCTTTCTCTTCCACCTTCTTCAGCACCTGCTGCGCAGGGAGCCAAACAAATTGAGCTTATCCATGGGAGCATCTAGGAGCTTTGATTTAACATGGTCTGGTAAGGACTGCTCTTTTAACCATGCATGTCTTCTGATCACTGTGCCAGTCATGGCTGATCTAAAGGAAGCCTCCAGTGCATCACAGCCGCATTTTAAGGAGTGATTACTGACCTGCTGAATGTTATGTACCATTTCCTGTACAGATTTTTTGTCTAATGGTTCATCCGAGGACAGTTTTTTAGTTAATTGGTCTAACATAAATTCCTGATACTGAATCATGTGGAATTGACAGTTCAAGGCCCTAGCTGAAAAGAGTAGCAGAAGTGTAAACTTTTTTACCCCATCTCTCTAAGGCCCTAGATTCCCTTTCAGAGGGGAGGGGGTTTTTAGTAGAAGTAGCTGTTACAGCCTTGGGTCCCTGGGAGATAGTTTCGGGATCTGCAAAAGGGGCCTTATACAAATGATAGTGTGTGTCCGGAACCCTGTAGTACCTATCGGGCTTAGCAGGGGCCGGAGGAAGAGAATCAGGAGCAGTACAAGCATCATTAAAAGCATCATCCACAACAGTAAGGACTGGAGGAATGGCTAAAGGCCTATGCTGTGGCAAATGCAAAAGGTTCTAAGCCTTTTCCTAGAGTCTGAAAAATCCTGGCCCTGCCATTGAAATTGTTCCCTCATAGCATGCAAGGTTTCCCCAAAAGAAAATTCCTCAGGCGGAGAGGCAGAAGGAATGGACTCTTCTGCATCAGAGTCCTCATAAGGAGAAAAGGGGCCCTCTGGAGGGTTTGAATTATCTGATTCATCAGAGGAGCCATCTGAAGAAACTGGCTCACGGGGCTCTACTCTAGTCCTCTTCTCTGGAGGTGGGTGAGAGGCCCTGTCTGGATGTGGTTGGGATCCCGGATCAAGGAAATGAGATCCTCTGCTAGACTAAGCATTTGTGAACTAGAGCTAGGCCTGTGAGAGGGGGTCTTAGCAGGCACAGATTTTGTAGTTTTTGCTGCTTTAGCTCTGGCAAAGGCCTTAATCGACATGGATGCAGGAGGCCTAGCAGCTCCACGTGCAGGGGTAGAAATATCCAAAGGGATAGTATCAGATAAATCCTGTGAACCTGCAAGAGCAGGTGGGATTTCGGTAGCAGATTCAGCCAGGCTGGATGAGGCCTCGGTAAGTGGCAAGCTTTCAGCCGAAGGAAGAACCGTGGACTCTGTTTCAGCGAAACCGAGACACTCGTGATGGCTTAACCGCGGTTTCGGCCGAAACCGCGGACCGCGAGTGTCGGTGCTTTTCCTGCGCTTTTAGAAATTTGCGTGTCGGAGGATCCGACGGCATAATGTAAGCAAAATCGGGCGAAAAACTCTTCAGCAAATTCCGACCGGCGTCTAAGCGTCCGTCGGTTGAAAGAAGCACAGGCTAGACAAGCTGCTACGCCGTGGTCTGGGCCTAAGCAAGGTAAGCAGTAAGAGTGGAAATCTTTATGAGGTATTTGTTTCCCACAAGTTAAACAGTTATTCACTTTTTCTGACATCGGCTGAGGCAAGAAAGAGTCCCCAACGGGGTACTTAGCTTTTTAGAAGTCTTCGGTACTTGTAGTAGTAATCTCTGGTTCTGACCGACCGGCACTTGCGAACAGCTTCTGCTTCGGGTGCCACGCGGCAAGAAAGACTGAGGAAAATGGCGTCGGCTGATGCCTTTATACCCGAAGAACTGCAGCTATGACGTCGGGTGAAGTGCGACACCAGCCGAGGCCAGACCCAGACTTTGGAATCCGACCGACCGAAGGGCTGCCTGACGGCAGGACAACCCATTTGTAAGGACTGCAGATGCATCCTTGAAGGACATCTCCTGTATTTTCCATATGTCTGGACTATAGGGTAGGGTTGCAAGACGAAAGCTTTTTCTTATACAAAAAAAATCCAGGCCCGGCTAAAATTTGCAAAACAATACATCAAGTCTCCCAAAAGCATGTGGGAAAATGAGTTATGGTCTGATGAGACCAAGGTTGAACTTTTTAGCTACAATTCTAAAAGGTACATTTGGCACAAAAACAACACTTTGCATCACCAAAATAACACCATCCTCACGGTGAAGCATGGTGGCGGCAGTATCATGCTTTGGGGTTGTTTTTCTTCAGCTGGAACTGGGGCATAGTCAAGGTGGAGGAAATTATGAACAGTTCCAAATACCAGTCACTTTTGGCCCAAAACCTCCAGGCATCTGCTAGAAAGCTGAAGATGAATAGGAATTTCACCTTTCAACACGACAATGACTGCAAGCATACATTCACATCAACAAAAGAATGGCTTCACCACAAGAAAATTAAAGTTTTGGAATGGCCCAGTCAGAGCCCAGATCAAAATCCAGTAGAAAATCTGTGGGGTGACCTGAAGAGGGCTGTGCACAACAGATGCCCTCGCAATTTGACAGATTTGGAGTGCTTTTGCAAGGAAGAGTGGGCAAATATTGCCAAGTCAAGGTGTACCATGCTGATAGACTCCTGCCCAAGAAGACTGAGAGTTGTAATTAAGTCAAAAGGTGCTTCAACAAAATATTTGTTTAAGGGTGTGCACACTTATGCAACCAGCATACTGTATGTTTTTTTACTTTTGATATTTTTTCCCCCAACAGATTGGTTTGTTTTTCAGTTGAATTGTACAGGTTATAGATCACATTAAAGGTGGGAGAAATGATTTATTGTGGTCTCATTTTTTATATCACAAAAACCTGACATTTTAACATGGGTGTGTACACTTATATATAGATATAAATACACATACACATAGATACATTGGGGTGGCCGCAATGGTGCAGTGCTTAGCATTGTTGCCTCACAGCAAGATGTTCTCCGGTTTTATTCTCGGCTGGGGTGCCTTCCGTGCAGAGTCTGCATGTCTTCCTTGTGGTTACATGGGTTTCCTCTGGGTGCTCCGGTTTCCTCTCACATTCCAAAGACATGCAGTAGGTGGATTGGACAGTCTAAATTGGCTGTAGGTGCGACTGTGTGTGCAAGTTAGTGGTACGAGTGAACTACCTTGCCAGGTCTAGCCACCCAGCAGTGTAAACCTTGTCTCAAGATGATTGTCAAATTGGGAAAAAGGGGTTGAGGATGAATGGATAGATATACACATACACACACATATATATATATATATATATATATATATATATATATATACATATATATATATATATATATATATATATATATATATATATATATATATATACATATATATATATATATATATATATATATATATATAAATATAAGCGCTACAGGATCCTGAAAGCCCAAAATCCTGAAAACACCCCAGATACCAACGCTAACTATATTCCAGCACAAGTGCATGCAGGGGGCAAGCACCCCCACACCCCCTGCTACTTAAATAAAACAGCTCCGAGATTGCACTTCAGTACAGTAAGTGGGGGTGTAGGGGGGCTTGCCCCCCTGCTTATACTTGGAGAAGAGTAATATGGTTTGTGTTTTACTCGTTTCTGTATGTACTTGTGCTAGAATATAGTAAGTGTTGGTATTTTGAACTTTCAGGATTCTGTAGCGCTCTCAGATATATATATATATATATATATATATATATACACACACACACACACACACACACACACACATATATATATATATATATCTCCACACACACACACACACATATATATATATATAGATATATATATATATATATATATATATATATATATATACACAGTTCAAGTATACATATACAGAAAACACAAAACACTGAATGCAATAATATCAAGAAAGGAAAATGATTTCCTCTCCCTATATTAACACTAATCCCCCATACCACTACCCTCCAATTTGTCTGAATAGTGGCAGTGTTATGAGAAGCTTTTAGGAAGGTAAGGTGTAAAGTTAAAGTCAAGGGAAGGGGCAGCTTTAGGGTTACCACCTATTACTGAGTAATTACCTTAGTAATGGATGCAAACCCTGATACTGCCCCTTCCTTCAACCCTAACCCTACACCACATCTTCCTAAAAAGCCTACAGTAACACTACCACTATACAAGACACACTCAAACATGCAAACATTCACAAACACATACAAATAATACATCTATCCCCTAACCTAACACTTACTCTAACCCTAAAATACACAAACATACATCTATCCTTCACCCATACTTGACCCTAACTCTAACTCACATACACTTGCACAAGCAACCTCATCCCAAAAAATTCCACTTACCTGTTTTGACATTTCCACCACTTGACTATCAGTATCCCCAATATTAAATGACGTCCTCTGCATTTGTTGAAGAGACAGCATTCGACTAAACTGGAGGGGAACTACACACACATGCATATATGTGTGTGTGTGTGCGCGCGCGCGTGTTTGTGTGTATATATATATATATGTGTATATATATATATATATATATATATATGTATATATGGGTATATATCAGAAAGTCGAAGTTTGAAAAGAGCGAACGCTCTCAAATCGACACAAAATACAGAAAAACACAAAGTCTAACGTACGGAACAGATGCAAAAAAAAAAACAAACAAACAAAATAAACAAATCCAAGCACAAAATAAAGTTGGGGGCTTCACCCCCCCCTACTTAAATATACCAACTCCGAAATCGCACCACAGTGGAGGAAATGGCAAAGTCCCAACAATGGCCCAGTGATTTTTTCGGCTGTTTGACATTCTGTGGCTTCGCTTATTTGGTGTCGATGCAACAGCATTCACTCTTTGAACCACTGACTTTCTGATATAAACCCTGTGTGTGTGTGTGTGTGTGTGTGTGTGTGTGTGTGTGTGTGTGTGTGTGTGTGTGTGTGTGTAAATAGACAGAAAGATACCACACTTTTACACACTCTGATCAATAACAGTTTATATCAATAGTATAAAAATCAAGGAAAGGCAGGAAACTCCTCTCCAATAATATGCACAATGATCCTTGCGGTATACTGAGTAGGCAAGATTGATGAATGAACCTTGTACACCCCCCACAGAAACAATAATAGGAGTAGTAGTAATAACACTAAATAACAATAACAATGGCAATAACAACAACAATAATAATAAAACATGAAAAGGGTGCAGAATTATTCTGGATCTGTGAAAGTCACAGAAAAAAGGCTTATTAAAATTATAATAAAACATTTTGTTCTACTTATCCACTAATCATGGAAAAGTATTATATGCTGCAAGATAAACCAAACAAAAACTTAGGATGAATTCAGATGTAGGGAAACATGCTATTGTTTGAGTGACCTGGTTGAGGATTCTGACATTTTGAGCATACATAATGCAGGCAGATGTTCCCTGCTTTTGGTCTTCATCAAATTACTGCTTGGGGGGGGGGGGGGGGGTTGAAGGGATGGGAACGGAGCCAGCAGACTCTTCACAGAATGAGTGGTTTGTTTAACTTATTTAGACACCATGAAGATGGTGATAAGGTCTTTTTAAGTAAACTTAAAATGAATGCAAGTATTATGTGCTAGAAACATATCTAAGATACATTCAGACTGAAGGGCAGTTATCACTGAAGTGTGCTGTGAAGAAAATAACAGTAAGAAATCTATCTACATAACTTTTTGCACAGTGATCCTCTTCAATGGAACATGTAATAATGCAGTACACAGAACAGAGGCTCAAGCTTCCTGCAGAATGATTCCAGTAAACTACACTGGACACAGGCTGAGAAAGCAGTAGTAGTAGATACATGAAAAACATTCCTAGAACTTGGGCAGTTAAGATTTTAATGAGGGAACATGAAATAATTAATTTGACCTTGAAGCTATAAAGCATGAGCATGATGGGGGAGGAGGAGAGAAGGTATTTTTTTTTGTGGAACAAGTGCCTATTTTTTTTTTTTTTTTTTTTTTTTTAAGAGGGAAAGGTAGAGACTAATGAAAGGGAAAGTGAAGATATGGCAAGAAGGCAGGTAGCAACAGCATACACACAAACATATAACATGAACAAGACATAGAAAGGAGGAGCTGATTCAATGGCAGACAGGAAGGACTGTGGATTTAGAGACATCAGACAAACCAAGGGAAGACACTGGTGATAGGGAGGACAGGACAACAAAAGGAGGGACAAGGACTCAAAAGGGAGGGATACACCGAAATGGCATTAGCATTGGTATGATCTCATGTTCCTCCCTGCCTATATGATTCACAGATGAAGGACAAACAGCACTCTGGCTAAGATGCTGCTGGCAGGGTTGAGCAGGGGATGCGATTCAACTAGCTGCAAGAGAAGTTTTCCAGAAGGCTTTTGAATGTATCTATTTCCCAGGCCACCAGCTTCCCCCACCAACTCCAGCAGCTCCCTTTGGGTGACATACTGCCCACCCCTAGCAAAGCCACCATCAAGAACATCAGAGCTCCCAAACAGTGAACACCAGCAGGGGCAGACGGGATGTGAATCACTCAACTCCTCGTTCAGTCACCAAGTAACCAGCCCCATCTAGTTCGGGGCAGATGCAAGGGCTGCCTGGCTTGGCTCATTACGTGACAGTTAACCCAAGCCAAACCACTGGCATTGCTGTGACAGCTGCTGTCCATAATTGCAAAATAAAGGGAGAGAAATAACATGTCAAGCAGAAACAAAAAAAGAAAGGATAGAGGTAAAGGAAGGGGGGAGGGAAACATGTATGAACATGATGTTATGAGCAATTTACATGATGGAAAAAACAATTGGAGCAGGACCCGTCCCCAAAAAACAGCTCATTTGTCTTGCATCTAAAAGTTGCTATGCTGTGATGTACTACCTACCAAGGTGCTCATAGGGCACAGTGTAAATCTGCCAGTGCCTATTACTGACAGCTCTGTTACGTTACTGTTACTCTACAAAGTGCAGGAACATCATTCTGTCAATATCTGCAACTATGTTTCTGTTCCTATCATTTACTGTACCACTGGCATATGTGTGCAGGTCTACCACTGGAAATGGGTAGACACACACACTACCTGACTAATGATCCAAGTTCAGGAAACCATATACATGTCAATGCCAACAACTACATATGTATACAGAACTGTTTCTAACTGTACAGTTTACAGATAAGCAAGGAACTTTTCTCAGAAGTAATGAGGTTAAAAAATAAAATTTCTCAAGCAGGAATTTTTCAATACAGAAAGTAAAGTTTGTACATGTCTGGCAGGTAACTCCATCCTATTCTAGAACCAAAAACTATTCTTCAATAGCCACCTCAGCTGTGGAGAGAAATGCAAATATTTGCTACATGCCTTCAATGTATTAACCAGGAAACCAAACCGATATAACAAGTGCAATGACATACTTATGATACATCTCAGCTGGCCTTACTCTGACCTCTTCTTTCCCTTGGAGCAAAAGGTCGGGATGGCACCGATGCAGGTCACTATAATAGTGCCCGCAATGCTCGCCAGTTTGGAGGAATACCAGTGGCATCACTGACATCCCCAGCAAGACAGTACCAGGCACCCACCTTATACTTGGGCACCTCATAGTAATCCTCAGGCAAGCACTCCTGTGGTCCCTATGCAGTAAATAAAGAAATGTGATGCAGAGGATTAAGGCCATGAGCTGATAATGAGCCACTTCCTGTGGGACAGTGTTTGATAACCTACACCTTCATTTGCCTACTGTGTGACCCCGTGAAAGTCACTTAGCTAAACAGTGCTTTGGGGCAGTAGGGAATTTGGAACAGGCTCATTTATGGACTCTGGGTCTGCATGCCTAGTAACTACCTATGAACATACAAGGAACATTTTGATTTCTTACTGCACCAAAAACAGTACCATTGGAAGCCATAGGCATGCTCTAGGTATCACAACAGAGAATAATGACTGGCATCTCATAATCATGCTAGTTTTCTGCCTTGGCAACTGCCACAAGTCATACAGCATCTCAGTAGCATAACTTCTAGTGGCATGTGAAACAGACACTGATGATATTAATGGCATATCAGCTTCAAATAAAGTTGAGAGAAATGGCACAGCATGAATGCATTCTCTGTGTGAAGTTTAACTTCAACTTCACCACCTCTTTTTAGCATCTCCATTGGTTGCAAATATATGTAATACAACTGCCCTATCTGTGCCATCGACATGCATATGCATGCCCAGTACACTCCACAGGTGCTCGTGCCAGTTCACAGACTACAAGAGCCACTTAGCACAACAATGGTCATAACAGTAATGAGCAGAAAAAAGAAGTTATGTCTTACCATAACATTCCATCTGTGTTGTTGATTTTCATTCATTCATTAAGATGGGTTATCGGTTCCGTCCTCTGAACCACGCCGGCCTTATACCAAGCTCATGTCAGCCAAAACCTCTTGAGCCAAGATCCTACCCACAATGCTCTGCTCCCTGTTACATCAGATCGAGTTTGCAAGTTGATAGACAAAAGTAGAGGCTACCTCTGGTCAGAAAAGACCTACAAGAATGGAAGAGGAACCATATGAAATCCACTAGGAACCTGTGGAGGGGGATGGAGGGAGGGAAGTAATGAATGAATAAAGATCAACAACACAGATGGAACGTTATGGTAAGACATAACTTCTTTATCTGATGTTGTTAATCTACGTTCATTCCTTACGATGGGACAGAGTCTCCAGCTACTTATATCCCTGGGTGGCCCTCATGGAAGGACATTCCTGAGCACCATGGAACCAAAAGAAGCTCTTCCTCTGAAGGCCAAATCCAATTTGTAATGAGTAATAAAGGTGTGGGGGTTGTCCCAAGTAGTAACCGAGCAAATATCATTGAGGGAAGCCCTAGCATGGAAAGCTGCTGAAGTTGCCATAGACCTTGTAGAGTGGGCTTTCACTTTGTAAGGCAAGGAGATGTTGCTCTTGTTGTAGATGAAGGCAATGCAATTTCTCAACCATGACGCTGATGTAACTTTAGAAACAGGACGACCTAGTCTTGGTCCAGAAAAAGACAGAAATAATTGGTCTGATTTACGGGTAGATTTTGTTCTGTCCAAATAAAAATGGATTTGCCTGTGAACATCTAGGGAGTGCAGGCAATACTCTTCCTTGTTAGAATGATTAGGAAAAAATACTTGGAGGTCAAGAGACTGGCTAATAGACCGCTCTGACACCACTTTCGGTAAGGAGGAGGAATTAATTCTTAGTGAGACTCTATCTTTATGGAAAATAAGGTAGGGACATTTGATGCATTAGGCTTGAAGTTCTGACAGATGTCTGGCTGATGTGATAACAACCAGGAACAAGGTTTTCCAAGAGAGGTACTTTAAGTCACATGAAGATGCAGGTTCAAAGGGGGGTGCTGTTAGGGCTTGCAGAACCAAAGTCAGGTCCCAAGGTTGCATTGGTTCTCTAAAGGGAGGTTTTAGGTGGAAAATGCCCTTCAAGAAAGTCTTACAGAGTCTGTGCGACATGAGTGAATACTCCTGGAAGCCAATGTGGAAATTAGAAATGGCAGCTACATGAACACGAACAGTAGAGGCTGATACCCCAAACTGAAAAAGATCTGATAAATAATCTAATACCACCGAAACTGGGGCTGAAAAGGGGTCCAATTGTTTGTTTGATGCCCATAAGGTAAATATTTTCTATTTGCTGAGATAGATTAGCCTGGTGGATGATTTATGAGATGCAATAAGAATATTGCGCACCAGGGAGGAAAGGTTATCCTGCCTGGCAATCATTGGAAGTGGAGAAACCAAGCTGTCAGCTTCAGGTTTGTTAGACTGGGATGGGTCAGACCCTGTGGATGGGAGATCAACCTCGGAGTTGGACTGAGAATCCATGGTCGATCTAGCAAGTGAGGCCAAAGGAAGGGGAACCAAACTTGTCGAGGCCAATATGGTGTAATGAGGATTACCTTGCTCTTCAACTGCCAAGCTTTCTTCAAAAATTGGGAAATGGGGAGTAGAGGAGGGCAAGCACACAGCAGACCTGAGGGCCAAGCATGGAATAGAGGGTCTCTCAGTGACTATCCCCGAGGGGGGATCAGGAAAAAGTAGTTGCTGCACTTGTAGTTGATTGGGGAGGCGAACAGGTCGCAGCAAGGCTGGCCCCAGTGGTTGAAAATTTTTGCCGCTATCACAGGATTGCGGGACCACTCGTAAGGTTGTAGAATGCACCTGTTCAATTTGTCCGCTATCACGTTGGAGCTTCTGGGGATGTGCAATGAAATTAGAAAGTGGTTGGAAGCTTATCGCCCATTGCCATATTCTCAAGGCCTATCGGCATAACGGGTAAGATCTGGTGCCCCCTTGCTTGTTGATGTACCACACCACTGACATGTTGTCTGAGTGGATTGCAACAGTCCTGCACGGAAGGGTCAAGTGAAATGCTTGCAACACTAGTAGCACCGCCCTCAGTTCCAGGACACTGATATGCAAATGAGCCTCTGTCTCCGACCAGGTGCCTTGGACCGAGTTTCCCTGATATAGCCCCCCCCGATGGGGATTTTGAGATGTCCACCAAAGCAAAGTCTTGCTTGCATCTCTGAGTTACACATCTGAAAAGACGAAGGATATTGTAGAGGGTACCACTGGGAGAGAAGTAGCCACTGAAGAACTCTCATGTGGAACCTGGCCAGAGCTGACTGAGCAGAAGACTTGTGGTGACAGATTAGTGGTTGAACCTGTTGTCTTATTCTTTGAAGTCTGTGATCTGGAAGAAATGCTGTGCAATTTCTTGTGTCCAACAGAACTCTGATGAATTCTAAAGATTGTACCGGGGTCGTGTTGGACTTCTCCCAATTTATAGTGATTCCCAGGCACTGAGCTGTGAGAAGAGTGTAATCCAGGGCTCCCTCCAGTAGACACTTGGTGGGGGAATTAAGGAGCCGGTTGTCTAGGTATGGAAACGCCTGGAATCCTTGAAGTCTCAGGTGAGCGATAACCACTGCCATGCATTTGGTGAACATTCTGGAGGCTGTAGAGAGACTGAAGGGCAGTGCTTGAAACTGGCAGTGACTGGCTCCTATGTGGAAGCGGAGGTATCTTCTTGAGAGTTTGTCCACTTTTATATGGTAATACGCATCTTGAAAATCTACAGACCACATCCAATCGTCTTCTTCCAAAAGAGGAGGGATAGACTGAACTGTGACCATCTGGAATTTCTCTGTTTTTACAAATTTGATTAGTGTACTGAGATCCAGAATCAGTCTACAGTCCCCTGTCTTTTTTGGCACTAAAGAATCTTGAGTAAAAACGGATCCTATCTGGTCTGGGGGGACCATTTGGATGACTTTTTTTGTAGCAGCTTTTGGATTTCGTGTGCTGCTGCTTCCCTCTGACTGGGTGATCAGGTACCTTTCTGGGTGAAGTGGGACAGAGATGGAATGGGATGAGGTAAGCTCTGGATATTATCTGTTGTACCCAGGAATCAGTGGTTATGGTTTGCCAGGCAGTAGGGTACAAGGAAAAATGACCCCTGATCGCTTCCAGAGGTGAGCAGTCAGGCAAAGCTTCAGGAGCATTGGTAGGGTTGCCCAGAGAAAGAATCTCTGGAATCCCGGTCTCGCAGACCTCCCCTGCCCCAAAAGGGGCATCTTCTATTAGAGTTTCCCCCTTTGCCCTTAGGGGAGAACTCGGCACGTGAGTCACGGAAAGAGCCCTGTGATTTTCTGTGTCACATCTTCCCAATCCTCCGAATTCTGGAGTAGAATCGTTGAGGGGTGGAGTGTCGGACACCAACAGCAGACATGGTCTTGCCATCTTGTTTACACCTTGCCAGGGTATCCTTAACCTTTGGGCCAAACAATGAAGAGGCCTCTATGGGGGCTTTCATAGAAGCCTTGAAGTAGTCCACAAAGGCACATCCAGGCATGTCGTCTGGTGACTATGCCTGCGCCTGCTGCTCTAGCCGCTCCTTCCATTGAGTGTGAAATGAGGTGCATGGAAAAATTGGATATAGATTCCAGGGTCGCTACCTGAGAGGCTACTTTGTCGCGCACCTCATCAGAAACAGCTCCTGCCAAGGTTTCAGAGAATTGGTTGATATGGTTCCCCTGGAGCCTCGTAAAATGTGCCAGGTAGTTCAAGGACCTTACAACGAAGGCTGATGAAGCAAACACATGCTTCCCGAGTTTGTCTATCACCCGCGACTCCTTGTTGGGTGGATGGATAGTCTGACAAACCAAGCCAAGTCTTTATTGGTTGCAGCCACCACCACCACCATGGCATCTACTGGAAGTCCTTTGGACCAATGAGGATGTTCATCAGAGGGTGCTAAAATTTGTCAGGAGTCTTCCATGCATGCTGGATGATGAGATGACAAGCTCATCGGCCGGTGGGGTAACCCAAGAGGTAGTGGTCAGGCATGAAAAGCCTGCAGGAATACAGATTTCGCTGAGGAAGGGTTGGAGGACTTCCAGTCACCCCTCTGTCTAGGGATCACGAGGATGTCACCAAAGGACACCTCATGAAGCCTTGCAAGGGACTTCCTCAATGGGGAGCACTTGGGAAGACTGTGAGGAGGGGATCTCCTGTGGGGGAGAAGCCTGAGGCCCTTGTGCCTGGGGTCCGGTAGTTGTGACTTGCTACAGTTGTGGCACAGAGAGGGGCAAGGACTCTGACAGGGATGTTTTGCCAGCAGAGGCAAGTGCCCTCTTCATGGCCTGGAAGGCCGGACTGCCTGAAGAGGGATGGGAGCCCGGAACAGAGCACAACAACCTTGGGACCGGGGTCACACCCTGCTCTGACGAGTCGATCCCCAGACCAGGAGTCTCAAGAACCAAGAGCGCCTGCCCCCACGGCACAGCCGCTAACCTGAGAAGGTCCCGATGCCCAGTGCACCAAGGGCCACAAGAACGACTCTATCTCCAAAGTGAGGTCCACTGTTGGTGTCAAAGGAGGAGTGTAAGATGGAGTCTGTGGAGAAATATGGTCACCTGCAAGAGGGAACGCAGCTTTAGATGGATTACACAGTCCTCTGGTCACAAGCAACTGATCGACAAACCGCAACACATCCTGTTCTGAAAGGCTCCTGGTCGACCTCATAGAGAGACCTGATAGAGAATCTGGCCTGTCCAAAAAAGGGCTGTACTGACTTCTCACAAAAGAATCTATGGAGGGAGAGTACTTAGCTCTGATGAGTTTGTGTAATGTACAGCCTGGAGCCGAGGGTGTCTGCACCGAGGAGAATGGTGTTGAGGGTATCTGCACTGACAAAGGTGGCACTATGGGTGTCTACACCATGAAGGGCAGTGTGGCAAAAGTCTGCACCATTGAATACGGTGCCGTCGAAGAAGGTGTCGGCACCGGTAACGACGGTGCTCAAAATGACTGCACCGAGCAGCAGGTTGGTGCCAAAAGCATCTGCACCATAGAGGGCAGTATCCCGGAAGTTGACTAAATCAGCAAGGACGGAGAGGAAGGAGTCAGCACCAACGGTGCCGAAGGAAACTGTACCTGTAGAAGTGGTGCCAAAAAAGTCTGCACCGATGTCAGTGGTGCCGAAAAAGGCTGCAACGATACGGTTGAAGCTGTGTCTGCACTGGGAACTCCAGTACTGGTGGCAGTGATGAAGACATAACTGGAGTGAGAACAAATTGGGGCAGTGCCGAGGCTGGGACCGAAAGGACCACAGATGGCAGCGCCAGGCCCAAAGTTTTCACCTTTTTGTGAGTCGACTCCTTGTGGTCTCCAGAGGGAGACGAAGTGAGCGACCTCGAGGAGGTAAAGGAAGAACGCCTCTTACGGGGTTTAGGAGGAGGGGGTGAGCCCTCCGACCTAGAGATAGCCCCACAGAAAGGAGATTTAAGGAGGCCTTTTAGTATAAGTCTGTTCTTCCTTTCATTCAGCGTCCTAGCCGAGAAATTACTACAAACCCCACACAGGGGGGTCCACTGACAGGTGGGAAAAATTCAGACAATAAACACGTAAGTCATGACCATCAGAAAGTGGTAACTTACGGCCGCATTCTGTGCATTGTTTGAAACCAACATTAGCTTTCTTATCCGACACTGTAATATCAAGGGAAAACTACGATACTACTAAAAAGTTAAGAAAGTACCCAGAAAGGAGGGAAAGGGAGAGAAAGAATTACCAATGATGGTAATGGAGAATTACCTCAAAGGTAAGAAAAGGGACAGGATACACTATAAGGAGAGATTCTCAAAGTTGCGATAGGGTAAGAAGATAAAAGATAGTGAATAATTGAAAATTTTCTATACACTAATAATAGAAAAACTTCAAAAAATGAACACTTTGAGAGAGAAGGCTTGATACGGCTGTACAGCAATGTGGCAAACAAGATCTGAGGTAACAGAGAGCAGAGCATTGTGGGTAGGATCTTGGCTCGAGAATTTCTGGCCGATGCGAGCTTGGTATAAGGGCACTCAGTTCCGAGGACGGAACCAATAACCCATCGTAATGAATGAATATAGATTAACATCAGATCAGCAGTGCAGAAACATTCATGAATTAGGCACTCATCTACATAATCACCATGCTCAGCGGCTCAAATCTATGCTAAATGAACTCCTGTTGCTGCAGAGGGCTGCACTGTGCTATGCAAGATGACATACAGCAACACTGAGGAATTTGATTACACCCGAGAGAAAACTGTGTTTGGAAGGAAGAAAGCAGCATTTCTAGATTTGTGTGGTATGACCTACTTTTCCCTAACTTTTACCTTTGTTGGTCTGTCTGGAGTACATCTGGCTTTTACAAACATTTAATGAATGTGATCTTTGACTGTAGTGGAAATATTTTTAACCTACTGCTTAGGTAAGAAGTGCAATCAAGGCAGCTCTTCTAATGAAAGAATGAGATTAACTTCTGTCAAACTGCTGGTAATGAAGAGGTTACTCAGCAATTAAAGGGGAAAAGCAAACAGTTTTGAATTGATGTCTACTATCATTGTCTAACATAGAACAAGAGCTTATAGAGGTGCCAGGACTATGCTTTGCTGCTGTTTTAAATGTGTTCCTCTTTCTGCTGAATGTTGACAGTACAGGAAAGACATTCTTACAGTGTTTTCAGTCACCCATTTATTGACATCCCAATGCTGTACTAGCACTGTCGGAGGAAATTAAATATCTTTTTTTCTTTTTCTTTTTTTTTTGGGGGGGGGGGGGGGCATTAACACAGTGGCAGAATCACAGTAGAACATAATCCTTATTAACAATGACAGAAAAAATGACTCGTGTGGAACAACGCTATACCAAAACTGTAAAAGGATCCTCACGAGAAGCTCATCCAAGTTCGAATTAGCAAAATAAATCCACCGGAACGTGTAAAACCAAACTCTATTTATTGTACAAAAAGATGTTAAGCGCTTTCACTAGACTAGGCTAGCTTCATCAGAACAAATTAAAAAAATGAAAGCACTCCATTTTATGATAAAATTGTCGCCAAAATCTTGGCCATTCTTAAAGTGGTATGGTTACTGTTAAACCTCTGTTATTGTTAAACAGTTGACAGAGTTAAATCAGTTTAAATATATCATTTAGTTATTATTATTAAGGCAGTTTAAGTATTAATATGCCAATGATTGTATTGAGTGTATTAATGGACATTTGCACATATAGCACTTGTATTAGTGTTTTTTAAACCATACCACTTTAAGAATGGCCAAGATTTTGGCGCCAATTTTATCATAAAATGGAGTGTTTTCATTTTTTTAATTTGTTCTGATGAAGCTAGCCTAGTCTAGTGAAAGCGCTTAACATCTTTTTGTACAATAAATAGAGTTTGGTTTTACACGTTCCGGTGGATTTATTTTGCTAATTCGAACTTGGATGAGCTTCTCGTGAGGATCCTTTTACAGTTTTTAATTAACAATGATGTGAATATTTGGAGTCATGATGCTGTGATCGATTGTACGACTTCCTGGCCTCATCCCTTGTCTGGTTAACAAGATAAGAAACTGAAACATAGCATCTATATTGGATACAGTGTCAACGTGATTGTCTGGTGCTTAGTGGTGGGGGGGTTGCTGTAGGTAGAATCAATAGCACTGTTTGTGGCACTGATAATACAGGGCCAGTATGTCTAATAACGACATATTTACAGACATCTACCGAACTCAGAATCCGTAGTAAGTGCAGTGGGTGTGGCATTTCAAAATTATCCCTCTTCATATACTCACACAGTTTACTCTTTCTCCAGATAGCATAATGCCTGGCAAAGGAAAAGCATGGAAATGTTAGTTCTCCCATGCAGAGAGCAAGATTGTGCTGCAGGCCCTCTTTCTCCATGGCCAATGGATGTTCAACTGGGAAGCATCCAACTGGCCTTACAGCAATGCTGCATGAAAGAATTAAGTAAATGACATAAATGTTGTCAGTGGCTAAGGGAGGAAATATGAACAGATTCAATGCCAAAGTCACCAACATAATCAAAAATCCTTAGAAGCATGCTGTCCACCTTGCACAACGGGATATGGTAAGACCAGGTGGCTAGTCAGTCCAGCCACTGTTAACTGAGATGGGGAAGTTCTCTGCCTTTTTGTGTGGGTGATTAGATTAATCCTTATCCCATGATGGTGAGCCGGACCTCGTTGTGGAACTAATACACACACAGGTGAGTATCAGTACTCTTGAAGCAACTGCATACTCTTGTTGGGTGCAGTGTAGTGAATATCACTAAATATATATTTCTCTGCTGTGTCGGAACACAAGGGATACAAACAACAAGAGAATTTAAACAATGTAAGGCCTATATTTTCACACTCTAATATTATCTGCTACAGTTATTTCAGCACTAGGAAATAAGTAAAGGTGATGGGTCTTACTTACTGTGGGAATTTAATTTAGTGTCTTCAAAAGTAATGTAGTATTGGGCTCCACCATCATGGATATCCCACAGCCTGATGCTGGATACAAGTACAACTTTGCTAATGACAGCAGTGACTAGCAGGCATGGTCAGGAAGCATGGTTTCTTTGTTGGATACAGGGAATATGGAATCCATACCCCCCTACCAGTAAGTGGTCATGACCTCTGTGATTGTAGAGCCCAGAAAAGATGCACAGGTTACTAGTGAATAGCAGGTTGTTACTGACAGATCTAGAAAGAAATGTATGTCTCTCCTTGTAGCACATGCAGCACAGCCTCCATTGTCTGCTGCAAGCTCCACAGTGCGTGGGGAGGACAGGGGTGGTTAACATACTGCTGGACATAGATGCGAAGGATAACAACCCCCCTCCCAAAGTCTGAAGTAGATGTCACAATGTCTGCAACACATGATTGCACAGGGCCATCATATAGGCACAAATCAGCAACCAATTGGCACAGAGGACTAATGCTATAAGCTGTTAATGAGCTACTTCCTCTGGTATAGGGTTTGATTCCCTTAGCCTCCAATTGCCTATTGTGTGACTCTGAGGAAGTCAATTAACCAGATAGTGCTTTGGGTTAATTCAGAATTTGGGCTAGGCTCCTAAACATTCCCCTGGACTGCATACATAGTAGCCACCTATGAACACATCAGTCTTTGCAAAGACAGTACATGTTTTACAGGGTACGCGTGATGATCTGAGGGACAGCATGTAAAATTTGTGAGATATCCTGGCCATATTCCATCACCTGCTGGTGCAACTAAAGCCCCTCATTTCTCAAAGAATACGTGCCATGTACGTATCACATACCAATTCCATTTCTGACACACACACACACACACTCACACAGAGTCCACTGCTAGATCCAGTTACATACATATACAAAAACAGGCATACACACACACACAAATACATCAACCCACTCATTTTCAGTAGTTCCTACCACAGCATTTTACCTTAGGCCCCAACCCATCCAACATCACACACAATGCACAATGTTTATTCCAGTTTAAAAAGCATGCATACATTTCCCTGTGGAAGCCATGTTCCCATCAACATCTGCGAAAATGATGATAACCAAGTTCTGCCCTTTGTACTCTGTTACATGGATTGCCTATGTCTGAAGCTAAGTGGGTAAGCACAGTTGGGCTATATCTCTGCTAGCATCACTTTTATCAAAGCGTAAATGCTTTACTGGTTCAAAGTTATGCCTCTTGGTTAATGCCACAACATACTGTTACAACCTTCATCTTGCATGGTCATCCCCTGCCTGGTATACTGGGAATGTTCCTCCTGCATATGTCCTGCCTACAGCAACGATTTCCTCAGTATTATGTTGTGTAACAATACATATACTGACAATATTTTGGTACATGTTCCATGATCACACTGCAGGACACCACCAGATACACCTAAGCAGTGAAAGTAAGCCTTCAGCAGTCCAAACACATTTGTCAATGACCTGGGTTTGTGAGAGGGCATGGTCTGCCACAGTGTGTGGATTTTTGATTGGTGTTATCAACCATAGCTCCAAGGCATACCTGGCATCACCAGTAAGATGCTCCTGAAGATAGCTGCCCTTCATAGACCATTGATACACGTCATATGTGTTCCATAAGTGAGAGTCATAGTTACTGTCTGGGTGTCTTGCAGACACATTGTATATCATACCCAGAGCATTAGAAACCACCTCACAGCTAATGAAGCGGTAACATTTATGGTTCATGTACCTTCTTCCCAGTTCACCGGGTGAGGCCTTTATTTCAATGCAGGTGTATTCTATAGCCCAAAGTATCTTAGGGAAATGGGTTATATCATTAAGTCCCACCTGGTGTTGTCTCTCCTCAGTGGTATGATAAAACCACATATGCTCCCTCATATTTATTAGCACAGCACTGAGGAATTGGTTGAGTATACTTGAAGCAGATGTCTGGGATACCAGCACTCTTTCCGTGTTGGTCAGTGGAAGATCCATGTAGCTAGTATTCTCAATGTCATACATACCTTAGTATTCATGAATTTTTTTTTGTTAAACACCTTTATTAAATTATCACTTAAGACAAAGGCAAACAAATATTAACACTTTTTCCATTTACATACATCACATATATTTTCTTTCTTTGTAACTATCATCAGTCCAACATTACATAAATTGCTGTATTCCTGCCTTTCCTTAAACCTCACTCCTACTCCTCCTGAACATTATTCTGCATGTACTGTCCCCACAATTTCCATTTATTTCTATGCAATTTGCTCTTTCCCTTTTCTAAACAACCCTCTTCCAACTCTTTTATTTCCTTTACAGTATTCAATACTTCAAATACTGTTGGTTTAGACTTCAATTTCCATTTTCTAGCAATTGCTTTTTTTGCCAGCCAACAAAATTGGCCATACTATGTCCAGGCAATTCAGTTCCTGTGTCTCAGCTCAAAAGAATAGTTTCCTTAGTTACAGCAATTCAGTTCCTGTGTCTCAGCTCAAAAGAATAGTTTCCTTAGTTACAGCAATTCAGGTCCTGTGTCCCAGCTCAAAAGAATACTTTCCTTAGTTATAGACATTTCCTAATCTAATATTTCTGAAAGAGTACTCTGTAGGGAATTTTTAATATCTGCCAACTCATTATATTCCCAAAATATATGTTCACAGTCACCTTCTTCTTCCCCATCACACCTCCAACTTTTGCTATCTACCAGTGGAAAAAATATTTAAAGTCTGTTTGGGGTATAAACAATATAGTACAGTTGTGTACACTTACCATAAATGTAGATGTTCGAGTGTATTCACTGTTGCAGTCATTACATTTGGGTAATCTGCTGGCAGGTTGCCCTCAGTCGGCCTGAATTCCAAAGTCTTGGGTCCAGCGTCGGTTGCTGTCCTCTCTTCCATGACGTCAGGTCGTCAGGGGTATAAAACATGCAGCCGATACCATTTTCTTTAGTTTTTCTTGCTCCCGATATATATATATATATATATATATATATATATACATGCATCAATATAAACTTTACCCTCATCTACAAGCAACTACACCACATAGGTTGTAGAAGACAGTGAAGGAAATATAAACTTCAGAATAACAGGGGGATGGTGGGAGGGTAACCTGCACTGCAACAGTGAATACACTCGAACATCTACATTTATGGTAAGTGTACACAACTGTACTATGTTCTTTGTGTTTCCCTGTTGCAGTCATTACATTTGGGTAGAATCCCAAAGCTATGGTTGGGAGGCTGGAGCTAAACAGCATTAGGTGTGGCGATAAGGCCCTGCAGCACTGCAGTGGCAAAGCCTGCCCTGGACTTAAGAGTAGAGAGGCAAATGGTAATGCTTTGTAAAGGTGTGAACAGAACTCCAAGTAGCAGCCTCTAGAATGTCTTTGGTTGGTACTCCTCTGAGAAAGGCTGCTGAAGTAGCTGCAGCTCTGGTGGAATGAGACCTAATGCCCTTGGGCACAGGTTTACCATGGTGCAAGTAGCAGAAACGGATGCAGTGGCTTATCCACTTTGAAACTGTCTGCTTTGAAATAGCCTTTCCTTCTGATCCTGCAGCATATGACACTAGTAATTGCTCAGTTTTTCTTAGAGCTTTAGTCCTGCTCAAGTAGAATCTTAGCTGTCTGTGTACGTCCAAGGAATGCAGAATTCTCTCCCCTTTGTTCTGCGGATATGGATAAAAAGTTGTCAGATGAATTGTTTGGTTAAGAGCCACACTGGAAACCACCTTAGGCATAAAAGTAGGATTTGTCCTCAGAGACACCCTGTCCAGGTAAAATATGATAAAAGGCTCTACAGCCATGAGTGCCTATAGCTCAAACTCTTCTTGCTGAAGTAATTGCTAGTAACAGAGCTGTCTTCCATGATAAGAACTTTACATCAGTGGTAGCAGCTGGTTCAAATGGAGGCAGGGTGAGCTTTTCCAACACATAATTGAGGTCCCATGCAGGTAATGGTGATCTTCTAGAGGGCCTTAAATTTTTGGCACCTCTAAGATACTGCTTTAGTAAAGGATGAGAAAAGATTGGTGGCTCTGTGTTGTAATGAGCCGAAATGGCAGAGGCATGGATTTTGATTGATGAGAAAGATAGGCCTTTGTCAAGCATCTCAGTTAAGTATTGTAATATCTGAGGAATATTTGGTTCTGTATCTGTAACAGTTCCTTGTGCTTGATTCCAAGCACAGAATCTCTTCCACTTGTCAGCATAAGATTTTCTAGAACTAGGCCTTCTGGCTTCCAAAATGACATCCATCGCAGCTTTACTGAGAGGTGTTGTTTGTATGATTACATGATTAGCCATGCTGCCAGGATTAGAGTCTGTAGTTGATTGTGCAGGATCTGATTGTTTTGCTGGGACAGTAGTTGTGGTCTTTGAGGCAAGGTCCATGCTGGGTATTGAGACAAGTTCCTTAGGATTAGGAAGACCTTGGGTAGAAGAGGCAGAGGAGGAAAGGCGCAAACTGATAGGTTTTTCCAACTGAAGGATAGGGCGTCCACTTTCCATGCTTGTCTGTGATAAGTCCTTGTGCAGAATCTTTTCAATTGATAATTTTGAGGAGAGGCAAATAGATCTATGTCTGGGCTCCCCCATTTCTCTGTTATCAAGCTAAAGACTTGTGGATTTAGTTTCCACTCGTGAGGATCCATAATGTTTCTGCTTAAATCGTCTGCCAGAGTGTTCTGTTTTCCTGGCAGGAATTGAGCTTGAAGATGTATTTGGTAGGTCAAGGCTGTGTCCCACAGTGCCATGGCTAATCTGCAAAGGGGGTATGAGTGTGTGCCCCCTTGCTTGTTTATATACCACATGACTGTGGTGGTGTCAGTCTTTTATCAGTAGTTGTCCTGGATGAAGTAAGCCCTTGAAGGCTGTTAGGGCATTTTGAACAGCTAGCATCTCTTTCTGGTTGATATGTAGATGCATTTGTTTTGGTGCCCATATGCCCTGAATGCATCTTCTTGCCATGTGGGCCCCCCCAGGCATAATCTGATGAGTCTGTTGTTAAGGTTTGGCTGTCAGGGGGTAGAGTGAAGGGCCATCCCATGTTTTGGTGACAGGCCTTTGCCCACCATAGAAACTCCTGTTGCAGGCAGGGAATGAGAGGAATCATTGTTTTCAGACTGTATGAATGTTGACTCCATAAACCTTTTAGGTACCATTGTAGTTTCCTCATATGCAGTCTTGCATATGGAATTAGTAGGATGTAGGATGCCATGAAGCCTAGAGCCTGCAGAATTTGTCTTGCAGAAGAATGGGTTTTTGTTGCCATCAGTTTGAAGTAAGTAGTCAGTTGCCTTTGTTTGTTTGGCGTACGGTAAGCCACCTGGGCAGTTGTATTCAAGCTTGCACCCAGGTATGTTATCTTTTGAGAGGGTATCAGTTGTGGTTTCTTTTAGTTTATTGTGTACCCTAGGCATGTTAGAAGCCTTTTCACAAATGCCAGGTGTCGAAGAAGTGTGTCCTTGTTCTCTGCTTGAATGAGACAGTCATCCAAGTAAGGATATATTTGTATATTTCTTTGTCTGCAAAATGCAATTACTGGTGCCAGGCACTTTGTAAAGACCCTGGGTGCAGTAGATAAGCCAAAGGGCAGTGCAGAGAGTTGGTAATGCATTAAGCCAGCCTTGAATCTGAGGTATCTTCTGCACGATTGTCTTATTGGGATATGCAGGTATGCCTCTTTTAGGTCTAAAGTCACCAGCCAAGCATTCTTGTCCAGCATGGGCAGAAGCTGCTTCAAAGTCAGCATTTTGAATTTTGGAATGTCCAGGTATGTGTTCAAAATTGATAAATCCAGTATTGGCCGCCAGGCCTTGTCCTTTCTGGGTACCAAGAACAGTTGAGTAAAAACCTTGTCCTTTTTCCTGTTCTGGTACTGGTTGAATGGTCCCCATATCCATGAGGGACGTAACCTGTTTCTGTGCCTTTGCCTATTGATTTGTGGGCAGATCTGGCTAACCATTTGCCATTGGCAGAGTGTGGAAATGGAATCTGTATCCCTGTGATACTATGTTTAGTACCCACTTGTCCTGGGTTATTAACTGCCAATTTTGAGCAAAAAGTGCTAATTTTCCCCCTAAGGGTGCTGTCAAAAGATAAGTGCTTGGTGTAGGCAGACGGAAGTCATTGGGACTGTTTTCTGTAGGTTTACGCTTTATCTCCCCCTGATATGGAGGTAGATGCGCCCCATTGCTTTGACCTGTATGAATCTTGCGCCTGGTATCTGGAACCCTTTGAGCTCTGTTTGACACAGGAAAGGACCAAGTCTTTGTAGGCCAGTGTCTACTGAATCTTGGTGGCTGCACTCGTAAGAAGTCTTTAACAGCTTGCATAGACTTAGCTTTGTCTTCCATTTTCTTTTAAACCTCTTCTGCCTTAATACCAAACAGAGAATCATGCTGTGAAGGTACATCTAGCAATTTAGCTTTAACATGATTAGGCAAATTTTGTTCCTTTAACTAGGCATGCCTCCTAATCACAGATCCAGTAATTGCGGCCCTGCAGGAGGCCTCTAAGGAATCAAAACCATATTGCAAAGTATGCTTTCCAACTTGTTCAGCTGCATGCAATAATTCCTGTAATTCTTTATTTTCTGCACATTCTGAAATCAACATCATTTTCTGTTTCAGCAATCCCATAACATGTTGTTAGTACTTAAGCATATGAAATTGACAGTTTAAGGCTCTGACTGCCAAGGTTGCAGATGCATAAACCTTTTTCCCCATCTGTCTAGTGTTCTTGAATCTCTGTCAGAGGGAGTAGGATTTTTTGCTGTTGAGGCCTTAAATCCGTTTGGACCCTGTGAAATAGTTTCAGGATCAGCAGCAGAATTTCTAAATAAAAATTTATGTGAGTCAGGGCCCCTGTAATATCTGTCAGGCTTACTGGGAGCAGGAGGTAAGGAGTCAGGAGTCAGGGGTCAAGCTTGACTCCGAAAACACATCATCCACAACGTCTAAAACAGGGGGAATGGCTAAAGGCTTGTGCTGAGGGAGAAGAAGGAAATCCCTGAGCCTCTTTTTTGATTCTGAGAAGTCTTGACTCTCCCAGTGAAAATGCTCCCTCAAAATATGCAAGGTTTCCCCAAATGAATAATCCTCTGGAGGAGATGCATATGGAATAGACTCCTCAGCATCAGAATCCTCATAGGGAGGTATAGATAATTCCTGATCAGAAGAGGAATCAGAAGAAATAGAAACCTGATCTGAAGATTCATAATCAGTGTCTTGCCTAGGCCTCTTATCGGGAAGGGGATGGGTACCCCTGATCAAGGCAATAAGGTCTTCAGCCACTTTGATAATTTGTTTTTTAGGCATAGAGGCCTGTGCACGTGGCTCATGCATCAGTTTTTTTAGTTTTAGAAGTTGCCTTTGTCTTTGGTTTTGCGGCTGTCGTCGGTTTGATATATAAATGTTGAGGTCTGAATACACCCTCAGAGCTGGTGCCTGCTCAGCGGCTCCGGACTCATCCGAGGGAGATACATCCGTCGGTCCAATACCTTGAGTATCTTGTGGCATGCCGGACTCCACATGGTTGGTAGAGGCCTGCGACTCAAAGGTAGCGGGGTATCAGGGGCTGCAAAAGTGCCTCACTGAGTACTGGTGAACCGGCGACTGGCTTAGGAGAAGTTTCATTGTCGGTTTTGGATCTTGACTGCCTTTCTCTGTCCTTTTCTTTGCATTTTTTATGTACTCCAGTAGTCGGATTGCTATCTGACGACATTTCTGGGAAGTTAAATCTGTTTCCAAAATACTTTGATGCAAAAATATACCGATGCTTAATAGTGTGTTGGTTAAATCTAGCACAAAACAGACAGCCAGGCACGTTGTGATCAGTGCCTAGGCAAGAAAGACTGAAGAAAATGGCGTCGGTTGCATGTTTTATACCCCTGATGACCCGACATCATGGAAGAGAGGACAGCAACTGATGCAGGACCCAAGACTTTGGAATTCAGGCCGACTGAGGGCAACCTGCCAGCAGACTACCCAAATGTAATGACTGCAACAGTGAAACACGAAGAATATCTATAACACTTCCAAGCAAAGTTCCTAAACCTTCTGAACTTTTTGGCATACTTGGGAGTCATAAATATTTCCTCCCATTGTTCTCTCAAATTGCTTTTCCAGTCTCTCTTCTCAATCTTTTCTAATCTATTCTGATCGATTCTTATAGATATTATGCAATATTTTATATGCCCTACTAATCATCCCTTTTTTAACAGCAGCTTCTGTTCTAGATTCAATTACAACTGTGCCAGAGCAGGTCTTTCACTTAAGAAGCAACTTAATAAACTGGACCAGATCCCTAAGTGCATTTATTGCAGTCCACAAACTTTAGCTACTGCCTGAACACTAATGCCCCATAAAGAACCAAGACCAAGATCACCACGCTCAAGTAACTCAGTAAACTAGACCAGAGAATGACTTTCCTTTATAAGTTTGGAAATGCAATTTCTGTTAAACTACACAAGTGGCCAGCACACTACTAGGACCCATCTATTGCATTTCTTCTTAATCGGCGAGCAGGCACCCCCCCCCCCCCATCCCTGAGCTGTCTCATCACTACCTTTTCTACAGTGGTTGGGTTCCTCCCCTGATAAGTTCTACACATAGTCCCTCTGAGATCATCCATGTGCAACTAAAATCAGGCAAATCTGCAATGCAAATTGTGGCCTGCTACAGATCACCCTCCATGACCCAGGACCACCACTCCGCCTTTCTGGAGACACTGGAAAACATGAAGGTCCTACCAAACACCCTGATATTGGGAGATTTCAATTACCCTACCATTAACTGGGAAAACTACTCAAGTACAAACTCCCAGGTCCAGCGCTTCCTGGAATTTATCAACTCAAATGCCCTGGATCAGCTGGTAAACTCCCCTACCAGAGGTGAAAACATACTGGACCTGGTCATCACCAACACGGTCGACAGGTGTTCCACACCGGAGGTTAACCCGTCACTGGTTAGATCAGACCATAAACTAATCACTCTGGATGTCCACACCACAACCTCCAACCATGGAAACCGCAGTGAAAAACTTTTCTATAGCAAACTTTACCTTACTTAAGACAGAGGTGGTAAGTTTCACAGCCCCCACGCTAAAGGATAACAGTGTCCAAGATGCGGGAACCTTTACAAATGCACTGCATGAGCACCAACAAGGATGCATGGATCGTGCCATCCCTAGCACAACCAAGACTCACTCCCCTAAGAGAAGGAAACCAGTCTGGTGTACCTCTGCCATAAACAGGCTATACACAATAGAATGAGGAAACTAGTTCAGAAAAAAAGGAATTCCCAAGAAGGAAAGACATCCCTGATCAGTATCAGTAAGAAACTAAAGTCCCTCATAAAATCCTCCAAGACTAACTTCGAAAGAAAAATAGCCAAGGATTCGAAAGATAACCAAAAAGCCTTCTTTAGCTATGTCAAGACTTTAAGTGGCAACTCGCAGATATGCTCTGAGCTAGTGCAAAATAGCACAAAATATACTGAACCCACTGACATTGCCAACATCCTGGCAGATAGATTCAGTGCAAACTTCACCCCCCTCTCACCCCTAAAAGGGCCCACAACAACATCAGAAAAGTGTAGTGTCCCGGAAATCACAGACACACAGGTGTAAACAGCCCTTTTAAAATCCAAAAGCACAGCATCAATAGGAACAGATGGTGTCCCAGGCTGCGTCTTGCACGAACTAACCCCCCACCTAAACACACTGTTCAACCTCAGCCTCTCCACACGCTACGTGCACATAGAATGGCACACAGCAACGGTTATTCCGCTCCACAAAGGAGAGGCCACAACTGACCCTGGTAACTATCGTCCCATAAGCCTGACTAGCCTGGTCTGCAAGGCTATGG
Organism: Protopterus annectens; assembly: GCF_019279795.1. Classification (NCBI taxonomy): domain Eukaryota; kingdom Metazoa; phylum Chordata; order Ceratodontiformes; family Protopteridae; genus Protopterus; species Protopterus annectens. The sequence continues at coordinate 375,351,187 of NC_056732.1, read as the reverse complement.
AGTGCATCATCATGGAACTCATTAACAAAGACATTGGGAACCTCCAAACACTTGATCAGACCCAGTTCGGCTTTGTTAAGGGCAGATCATGCCTACTAAACTTGGTTGACTTCTTCGAGACAGTCACCAAGGCCATAGATGAGGGGAAGATAGTTCACTTAGCCTACCTTGACCTCGCCAATGCTTTTGACACCATTCCCCACTTGGGAATTATAGAAAAACTCACCAGCCTGAACATAAACCCCTACGTCACGAGATGGGTTGCCAACTGGCTTACAGACAGAACTCACACGGTAAGAATAGCGGGCTCCAGGTCTGACTCTAAACCAGTCACAAGTGGTGTCCCACAAGGCTCGGTCCTGGGACCCCTACTGTTCGGCATATACATCTCAGAGGTACAGGCAAACATAGGAGGACTATGGCTAACCAAGTTCGCCGATGACTGCAAACTGGGAGCCATAACTGACTCTCCGGCTGACACGGACATTCTCCAAAAGGGCCTTACTGAGACGGACACCTGGTGTCAAAGTCATGTTTTCAAGCTAAATGCCAAAAAATGCATAGTCATCCTGTTTGGGAAAAACAAAACATCCATGAATTACTACATAGGTGGCAGCTCCCTTAATACAGAAGAGGTAATAAGAGGTCTGGGGATCCAGGTAGATAGTAATCTCTCCTTTGACAATCATATTGCCAAAGTAGTTAAGAAATCCTTCTATGTAGCCCATCTAATTACTAAAGTGTTCACATCTAGAAATAAAGAGGTTATAGTGCCCCTCTACTCGTCACTCATCAGACCCATCATAGAGTACAATGCCCCATTTGGGATGTACCTCACAAGACACTTCCAACAGCTGGGAAGACCACAAAAGTACCTCACCAAGAGGATTACTGACCTCAAACATATGTCCTATGCAGCCCGACTGGAAAAACTCCAGCTGTACTCAGTGGCATATCGCTTACTCAGAGGTGATCTCTGCCTGACTTACAAAGCCATGTCCAACTCAGAATTCATGGACACTCGCTCTAGTGAGCTAAACCTTGCCACAATAAATAGAACATGCTGGAGGGATAGATTCCTGTCACAGAGACTCCCCCATGCTTTGGAACAAAATTCCTAACTACATTAGGCAGAACCCCACATGAACACTCTTCAAGAGAAACCTTGATGAGTGGATGGGTAACAGAAAATACACCCCTGGGATCAATTCATTGGCTCTTCTTGACAGAGGCTCAGTTAATCAATAGGGCAGCGAAAGCTGACACACTCTGGCTAGACTTATAAATGCCCTTGGGCAGATAGCCTAGTACCTACCTATGAACCATCACAACCACACTGTCGATACTCTTATACCACCTTTCATCATACAGGTTCATAGGTAGGTACTAGGCTATTGGCCCTAGGGCCTATACAAGCCTAGCCAAAAAGGTACTCTGGCTTTCGCCACACAAGAAAATTATTTTCCTGTGCCCCTGTCAAGCAGAACCACATAAGTGATCCCTGGGGTGAATTTCCTATTACCCATCCAATCATCAAGATTTTTCTTGAAGAGTGCTAAGGAAGAGCTCTGTTTGACATAGATAGGCAGTCTATTCCAGAGTATGGGAAGCCTCTGGGACAGGAATCTATCCCTGCAGCATGTTCTGTTTATTGTGGTGACAAGGTTTAGGTCCCTAGAGCATGTAGCTCGGAGGGATTGGGATTTGTGGAGCATGTCCAGCAGCTCTGGGTTTGACATAGCTTTGTATGTTAGGCAGAGATCGCCTCTGAGGAGGCGATATGCAACAGAGTAAAGCTGGAGTTTTTTGAGTCGGTCTACGTAAGGCATCTGTTTGAGGCCAGTAATACTCTTTGTGAGGTACTTCTGCAGCCTTTCCAGTTGCTGTAGATGTCTTGTGATGTACATACCAAAAGGGGAGTTGTACTCTATAATGGGTCTAATGAGTGATGAGTAGGGGAACGATGACCTCTTTTTTTCTGGATGAGAAACCTTTTGTGATGAGGTGTGCCACGTAGAAGGATTTCCTGACCACTGTGGTGATGTGATTATCAAAGGAGAGACTACTGTCCACCTGTGTTCCCAAGGTCCCATCACACTTTCAGTGTTAAGTAGACTACCGCCTGTGTGGTAGTTTATGGGTACAGAATTTTTACTAAATGGGATGATAATGCACTTTTTGGCACTGAGCTTGAGACCATGGCTTTGACACCAGGCATCTGTCTCAGTGAAGCCATTTTGTAGGATGTCCACATCGTTAGGAGTTTCGATTATGGCTCCTTGTTTGCAGTCATCTGCAAATTTAGTTAGCCAAAGACCTTCTGTGTTAGCCTGTACTTCAGAGAAGTAGATACCAAAGAGGAGAGGACCCAGGACTGAACCCTGTGGTACGCCACTTGTCACTGGTCTGAAGTCTGATTTGGAATCTGCTACTTTCACAGTGTGGGTTCTGTCATTAAGCCAGTTGACAACCCATCTTGTGACATAGGGATTTATACCTAGTTTAGTGAGTTTATCTATAATTCCAGAGTGGGGGATGGTGTTGAACGCCTTGGCGAGATCTAGACAGGCTGTGTGAACCACCTTACCCTCATCTATGGCTTTGGTGACTACTTCAAAGAAGTCTATCAGATTTAGGAGACATGATCTGCCTTTTACAAACCTTAACTGTGTGGGGTCCAGAGTTTGGAGATCCCCAATGTCTTTGTTTATGAGTTCCATGATGATACTTTCCATGGCCTTGCAGACCAGGCTCATCAGGCTAATGGGGCATTAGTTCCCAGGGTCTGTTATGGCCACCCCCTTTGTGGAGTGGGATAACCGTCGCAGTGTGCCATTCAATGGGCACAAAGCCTGAGGTGAGGCTATGACTGAACATGGTACTTAGGTGGGGTGCCAGTTCATTCTGTAGTTTGTGTAGAAGGCAGCCTGGGATGTTGTCAGGTCCCATGGATGCTGTGTTCTTGGCTTTGGAGAGTGAGGTTTTTACCTGTGCAGCATCAATTTCTAAACCCTAACCCCCCCCCCCCTGGCAAACGACTTCCCCATCCCACCAAAACATATCCTTATATTATAACATAGCCCCTACCCTTTTTAACACCAGCCACACAGCATACATTGTAAACAAATTCTACCCACGCACAGCCCATTCTCTTGTCAAAAGCACTCCAAACTTCAAATCAAACTCACCAAACTGCTCTTTCAACTTATTAAGCAACTAAATCTCTCTGAGGACATGCATCCAAACCCTGGCCCAGTTCCCCAACAATGTGTCTCCAGCAGCCCTACCACCTCCTTATCTAATACAGCTCTTTTAAACTGCAACAGCAATTCTAACCTACTCCTTCTCAACATGAATGTTAGAAGTACAGGTAAGTAGATGACCTCCATTCTATACTCTTCCTACTAATCTCCTGATATGGTAGTATTAACTGAGACCTGGCTAAAACCTGACAATGGTGACAATTAAATCCTAGCTCTTGGATACAATATTATCTGTAAAGATAGATCAATGAGAAGGGGTGGTGGAGTAGCAATATTATTCACAAATCACCTAACAGTTAAAACTTTAACATTACAGAACTACTTTTTACTAAGCTAAAAATTAACCACAGAACAACGCATCAATATTACAGGTAGTTACATCCCACTTGAATAACATTCCCACACTAGAAAATTTACTGCACTGGATCTCCATTGCCCTCCCTCAGGAAACATTTCTGCTGGGGGACTTTAACACTGATTGGCTTACCTGCTCCTCTAAAAATCCAGCAAACCCATATTAACCTTTCTGGGTTCACCCAAATTCTCACTTCTCCTAAAAGGACAGACAAATCTTCCAAATGACTGTCCATCCTTGACTGGATCCTAATTAACACCCCACCCTATCCTCTCAATCAGTTTGTCTGCCTAATGGTTTTAGCATCCAACCAACCTTTCTTCTAAGGACCCGTAACCACCAAAGTAGGCCAACCACTTATCACGTAATCAGAAACAAAACAAAATTTCAACCCTAGCAACTTTATCGCATCACTAAAGAGCTGCAACTGGGAAGCTCTTAGATAACAGCCCCCTGGAAGAGGCTAAGTCTTTCAACACCAAGTTTCTATATATAGTAAACTGCCATGCACCCTTGAGAACTATTAAGAGTAAAAGCCAAGTATGCACCTTGGCTACGTAAGGAATGCAGATCCCTGCTAATAGCTAGAGAAAAAGCTTGGGAGCAGTTTCATAAAAACAAATCCCAGGCCTCCAAACTATCATTCCTACAATTGAGAAACAAAGCAAAGACATTAGTTAAAGTTAACAAAATCAACTACTAACATAATATTCACAAAACATCATAACAACCCTCAAAAGTTATGGGCTGCCATTAATAATATTCTACAGCCATGTAAATCCACTACACCCACACTGACAATCAGTAACTCTGATAACACAGCAATTCAATTCAATAAATACTTCACAGAAACTATCCTAGTCTTCTCAAATTCCCATATCACCCCCACCACCTCCAAACCATTCATATCCCAAAACAGCACTGACTCCTTTACATTACAAGTCCAAACATCACGCTTCACACGTACAGCATGCTCGGCCAAACAAAATCAAGAAGAAACACTAGAGGCCAGCATGAGTAGTTCCACGACTTTATTGGTATTTTTATAATAAACTGCAAAAGGACATGATAATGTCCAAATATCAAAACTTAAACCAGTTTTGGCTAATGCCTTCTTCAGTGAGAGAAAAAGAATTACTTAAACCAGCTAATATTTACCCAGCCAATAGCAAAAGAAGGTATGGTCCATACACTCTGAATTATTCATTAGTTAGCAAACCAGGCTACAGTGAACAAAAAGCAAAGGAAGACATATTCCTAAGATGCCCTTAATAATAGGTTGATGTTTGGTATATAACATAAAAAATATGCACTTATATAGCAAAAAACATTAGCTGATGAATTCATAATCTATCTAAATATCCACAACTTAACAATAGTTGAAAATTAAGCAACAAGGCAATAATGTATCATCTAATATTTATAAGAATGAATAAACAATCTCGCTGAGTCCTATAGTCTGATAATAATAAATAAAAGAGTTTACTCATCATAAATGGTCATTAAGACCTGGTGGAAATAGGGCTCCGAGATGAATAATCCAATACTTTTCTTTATGACTTAGTATACTTGGCCATCCTTGTTGATTATGCCTGTTGCCAGTAATTTTATCAATGACTGTAAACATGAATTTAGCCGTGGGGTGTTTAATGGTATGTTGGTAAAGAGCATTTGTCGATTTCATATTACGAATGTCACTCCGATGTTCACCTATTCTTATTCTTAGTGAGCGTGAAGTTTTGCCCACATAGAAAGCAGAACACTGACATGTGGCCAAGTACATGACCCAGCTGCTAGAACAATTACCAAATATCCTAACATCATAAACTTTGCTTGTGTTGGTACTGGTAAATTGTTTAAGCTTGTTCACCTGATTATACGAAGAGCAGTGGCCACAAGGGAAAGTTCCCAAGAGTTCATCCCTTATTATAGTCAGTTGTTTGTATTTGGCCCCTCCACTCTCTCTCTGTTTGTAATGTGAAAATAATGATCCCAAGGTTTTACCTCTCCTATATGATAATTGACATTTGTTACCCAGGATACTACGAAGATGGTCATTTGCTAGCAAAATGTTCCAATTGTGATTCAGAACATTCCTAACCACCTGGTGGTTCCTACCAAAGGTGGTAATAAACCTAAGAATGGTGTCCATTGGGTTGTGTGTGCGGTCCTTGCATTCTAGCAAGGCAAGGTTTTCCTATCTTGTTTGTCTGTCCATGCACTGGTGGATGCAATATCAAAGTTACAATATCCCCTATCCAAGAATCTATTCTGCAGATCTACTTTAGCATTCTCATAGTCGATATTAGAAGAACTGATCTGTTTAATTCTCAAATATTGAGATTTGGGGATATTGTGGATGGTGTGGCGCGGATGCATACTAGATGCATGAAGTAATGAGTTGAATTTTGGATATTTGCGATGAATCTTGGTACTTAGGGTATGGTCCTCATTCCGATACACAGTGACATCCAAAAAATCAATATGATAAAGATGAGATGTAATAGAGAACTCAATATCCCATATATTGCTGTTAAGATATTCCACAAATTCATTAAGATATGCTAAGTCAGCACGCCACACCATCCAACAATCATCAAGATATTTCAGCCAGATGTCAATTTCCACCAAATAAATGTTATGCAGGGGATTATAAATAAGGCATTCCTCAAGATAGGCCATAAAAAGATCTGCATATATGGGGGCAAAGGAGGCCCCCATGGCCGTACCTTGCAATTGCCAATAGCACTCCCCTTGGAAATAAAAAACATTTTTGCTAAGCACATGCTCAGACATACAGATTAGCAATGTATTGAATCCCGGTGGATACAGTTCGGCCTTGTTCAACCAATGTTGCAGGGCCTGCAATCCTGCCCAGTGTGGTATACTTGTGTACAAGGACTTTACATCAAGTGTGCACATCAACCATTGAGGCTCAAGTTGTGTATCTTCAATAATTTTCAAAAATTCTGTAGTATCCTGTATTCTTGCCCTTACATGTCCCAGGAGTGGTTTAAGATATTGGGTTAAGAATACCGATAATGGTTCCGTAAGTGAACCATTACCTGATACAATGGGCCTACCTGGAGGATGAGTAATGGATTTATGTATCTTTGGGAGTAGATACAGAATTTGCTTTGATGGATCCTTAACTTTAAGGTGTTGCGCTGTTTTAATGGGAATAATACCTTCTTCCACTGCTGAGTCAAGAAATACATCAATCTCCTTCTTAAACCGATGTGTAGGATCAATACCCATGTACATATAACATTTGGAGTCAGATAATTGTCTGAGTCCCTCTTGGACATAATAATCCATATTTAGAATAACCACAGCTCCTCCCTTGTCAGCTGGGAGTATAGCAATGTTATGATTTTGCCTAAGTTCAGTCAGAGCCCTCTTCTCAGATGAATTAATACTGTCTTGTGAAATATGACATTCCAAATGAGGGAAATGCAAATCCTTGAGTACTGCCTGTTGAAAAATGGCAAAATTTTTATTTATGGGTGGTTGAAAAGAAGATTTTTGAAATCTAAATCCAGCAGATCTTTGAGTATTTGATGCATCTTGTTCTGAAAAAAATATTTTAAGATTAAGACGTCGACAATAATCCAACACATCCAATGCAATTTGATACTGATCAGAGAAAAAACTAGGTACAAAACCCAGTCCTTTATTAAGTATTTTGTATTGGTCATCAGTCAGTACAGAATCAGATAAATTTAGAACATTGTTGAACTTCGTTGTTACTGTTTCAGTAAGGACTGAATCAGTCCTGTCATTGATTCTGTTCCTATTTCGCTTGGTATGTTTCCTCCCCCTCTATATTTCCTGCCTCTCCTAAAGGGATGTTGGTATTCACTTTTTTCTTTAATGGTGAGTTGACCAATGTTCCACGCTCACTGTCAGTATATGAGGACTCCTCCCCTGTAAGATATGTCCCTATGTTTAAGTATGGATCTTGGTCTCTTTCTGGTCCTGCCCCTGGTCGTTCCTGGGGCCGAGTCCTGAAATCTCACTGTCCTTTGTATTTGAAAAGGGTGTCCCTTATTGTAGTCCATAACATCCCTGTTAAATTTTTTAACTTTTCTGTCCCTTATCATTTTGTCATATGTGGTTAGTTCCTTGGACAACCTATCCACTGAGTCATGATAATTGGTGCTGGACTGAAATTTTTTACACTCTGTACTCAAATCCTTGACTTCTGATACACATAAGTCAATAATCCTTTCATAGTAAGCAGCTAAAATGTTGACAAAAATCAGAGAGCCATTCTGCAATGCCTGTTCTCATTCATCAGTCAGCCTCTGTTCAGATCTGCTGACTATTGGTCGTAGCTTTATACGAAGGCCTCTGGGGGCCATATTTTTATGCAAATAGGCCCTAAATAGCCTAACATGCCATATATTAGCTCTTAGCCCTTTTAGGCCTTTCTCTAAGTTCCGAAATGCCAATTCACAACTATCAGAAATATTACAATTTGGTTGACTTTGGTTGTTGCTTGGGATTTGGTCTAATCTAAACACACCAATATCTTCCCTATCAGCACACAACCCGTCCAATATTTTATCTAAATCCATTGTTAAATATGGTATAGGTTGTCCAAAAACTAATATCACAACAGTTCAAATGAAAGGTTCCTCAGTAAATCCCAATGGAAAGACCATGGGAAGGGCCAGAAAAGGTGAACAATCTGTTCCACACAATATATGTAGAATTGTAACTATTAATGATACATAGGACAAATCAGACCAGTAATTTAAGTACTAGTAGTATATAGTAACAAAATTACTACACATTACTAACAAACTCAGAGTAAACAAGGTCCTATATAATAAATAATATAATAAGTATAATCATATATTCATCAATAAATGAACCTGAAGACAGGGGAAATAGCCCTAGATGAATAATCCAATACTTTCTGACTTAGTATACTATACTTGGCCTTGTTGATTGATTATGCCTGTTGTAATTAATTTTATCAATGACTGTAAACATGAATTTAGCCGTAAGTGTTTAATGGTATGTTGGTAAAGAGCATTCGCCGATTTCATATTATGTCATCTGACTCCGATGTTCTTCTATTCTTCTTCTTAGTGAGAAGTTTTGCCCATTACAGAAGAGAGTACGACATGGACATGTGTGTGATATGTATCCCTAGCTGCTACAACAATTACCATCCTAACCACATACATAAACTTTGTTGCTTGTTGTACAAATTGTTTGTTTGTTTAAGCATCACCTGATTACAGAGCAGTAAGTGGCCCCTTAGGGAAAGTTCCCAAGAGTTCATCCCCTATTATAGTCAGTTGTTTGTATTGCTTAATTTTCAACTACTGTTAAATTGTGGATATTTAGATAGATTATGAATTCAGCTAATGTTTTTTGCTATATAAGTGCATATTTTTTATGTTATATACCAAACATCAACCTATTATTAAGGGCATCTTAGGAATATGTCTTCCTTTGCTTTTTGTTCACTGTAGCCTGGTTTGCTAACTAATGAATAATTCAGAGTGTATGGACCATACCTTCTTTTGCTATTGGCTGGGTAAATATATAAATATTAACTGGTTTGCTGGTTTAAGTAATTCTTTTTCTCTCACTGAAGAATGCATTAGCCGAAACCGGTTTGAGTTTTGATATTTGGACATTATCATGTCCTTTTGCAGTTTATTATAAAAATACCAATAAAGTCGTGGAACTACTCATGCTGGCCTCTAGTGTTTATTCTTGATTTGGTTTGGCCGAGCATGCTGTACGTGCGAGGCGTGCTATTTGGACTTGGTTTGTTGGCTCTCGCTGTTGGTGTCTAGTTCCACCTTCGGTAGGAGAGGACTCCTCCCCTGGAATATTATTGCATTATACCAGCATTACACCAGCATTATACCAGCAAATTTTTGGGTCTATATTCTATTGGAATTATCTATCTTTTGGCTACCTGGGCTTATGGTTGGATTAACGTACATGTGCGATTGACTGTTTTTTGCGACAAGTAGCGAGTGTTTATGCGGAATTCAGGTACTGAATATTCTATATAAAACAGGATTTCTTTTAGACATTTGGGGCTGATAATGACTCATTAAAGGAGGGTGAAGCAACGAATGATTTCTACATATTGACATTTGACTTTGTGGATTACAGCGCTCACGCATTGGAATTACACTGTGGAGGGACTATGGTTTATCTGAAAGCATGCCATTAATCTCTGTGGAGAACATTATTTGGTCTATCTTTCACCCGGGTTTGGACTTAAATATATTTTATGGACATTTAATGTCGTTCAGCCCGCTGAGGCATGCTCTCTGAGGCATATTGTTTATGAATGTCATTGTGTATATATACAATATGAGAAATGGATTATCGGATATTTTTGGTTAACTGTTGGGAACAGTTAGGATGTTGATGTATCATTGGGCATACCCTCTCTAATAATGTTTTATGCATTATTTTGCTTATTTGCTAGTCATTTATGTATCATCTTCAGGGATAGTTAACAGGTTATCATTTAATAATATAAGTTCCCCAAATATTGTCATTTAGGCATATTAACACATTTGAATATTGTATTTTGAGGGGATTTTTTTAATCTACAGACTACAAGTGCTATTCAGATGTTGTTATTACTTTGAACCCACTCTATGAATCATTCATGATTATTAATATTGTGTTTTTGATTTTGGATTTATGAACATATAATGGGGCAAGGAGTATGTGACTTTTGATAATATCACAACAGTGCATTACTTATTTAATTCTGATTAAGTGGTGTTTTGACTTTTCTACTGTAAGCATCACTATTCAATAACATTTTGGTAAAATACAACATCTGTAACAGCAAAATAGAGCAACACTAAGAAAATCCATCCCCATTTGTAGAATGTGTTATAAGTGTTATTGAATGCACAGGTGCCTTATTATTACACTCTTTTTCCCCAATACTATCATGGTGATAGGAATGTGTAGTAATTTTGAATATATATCATACTAGTTCTACTTAAAGTACTGGTCTGATTTGTCCTATGTATCACTAATAGTTACAATTCTACATATATTGTGTGGAACAGATTGTTCACTTTTTCTGGCCCTTCCCATGGTCTTTCCATTGGGATTTACTGAGGAACCTTTCATTTGAACTGTTGTGATATTAGTTTTTGGACAACCTATACCATATTTAATAATGGATTTAGATAAAATATTGGACGGGTTGTGTGCTGATAGGGAAGATATTGGTGTGTTTGGATTAGACCAAATCCCAAGCAACAACCAAAGTCAACCAAATTGTAATATTTCTGATAGTTGTGAATTGGCATTTCGGAACTTAGAGAAAGGCCTAAAAGGGCTAAGAGCTAATATATGGCATCTTAGGCTATTTAGGGCCTATTTGCATAAAAATATGGCCCCCAGAGGCCTTCGTATAAAGCTACGACCAATAGTCAGCAGATCTGAACAGAGGCTGACTGATGAATGGGAACAGGCATTGCAGAATGGCTCTATGATTTTTGTCAAAATTTTAGCTTCTTACTATGAAAGGATTATTGACTGATGTGTATCAGAAGTCAAAGATTTGAGTACAGAGTGTAAAAAATTCCAGTCCAGCACCAATTATTATGACTCAGTGGATAGGTTGTCCAAGGAACTAACCACATATGACAAAATGATAAGGGACAGAAAAGTTAAAAAATTTAACAGGGATGTTATAGACTACAATAAGGGACACCCTTTTCAAATACAAAGGACAGTGAGATTTCAGGACTCGGCCCCAGGAACGACCAGGGGCAGGACCAGAAAGAAACCAAGATCCATACTTAAACATAGGGACAAATCTTATACGAGTACATCAGGGGAGGAGTCCTCATTCACCGACAGTGAGGGTAGAACATTGGTCAACTCACCATTAAAGAAAAAAATGAATACCAACATCCCTTTAGGAGAGGCAGGAAATAAAGAGGGGGAGGAAACTACAAATCGAAATAGGAACAGAATCAATGACAGGACTGATTCAGTCCTTACTGAAACAGTAACAACGAAGTTCAACAATGTTCTAAATTTATCTGATTCTGTACTGACTGATGACTAATACAAAATACTTAATAAAGGATTGGGTTTTGTACCTAGTTTTTTCTCTGATCAATATCAAATTGCATTGGATGTGTTGGATTATTGTCAACGTCTTAATCCTAAAATATTTTTTTCAGAACAAGATGCATCAAATACTCAAAGATCTGCTGGATTTAGATTTCAAAAATCTTCTTTTCAACCACCCATGAATAAAAATGTTGCCATTTTTCAACAGGCAGTACTCAAGGATTTGCATTTCCCTCATTTGGAATGTCATATTTCACAAGACAATATTAATTCATCTGAGAAGAGGGCTCTGACTGAACTTAGGCAAAATCATAACATTGCTATACTCCCAGCTGACAAGGGAGGAGCTGTGGTTATTCTAAATATGGATTATTATGTCCAAGAGGGACTCAGGCAATTATCCGACTCCAAATGTTATATGTACATGGGCATTGATCCTACACATCGGTTTAAGAAGGAGATTGATGTATTTCTTCACTCAGCAGTGGAAGAAGGTATTATTCCCATTAAAACAGCGCAACACCTTAAAGTTAAGGATCCATCAAAGTAAATTCTGTATCTACTCCCAAAGATACATAAATCCATTACTCATCCTCCAGGTAGGCCCATTGTATCAGGTAATGGTTCACTTACGGAACCATTATCGGTATTCTTAACCCAATATCTTAAACCACTCCTGGGACATGTAAGGGCAAGAATACAGGATACTACAGAATTTTTGAAAATTATTGAAGATACACAACTTGAGCCTCAATGGTTGATGTGCACACTTGATGTAAAGTCCTTGTAGACAAGTATACCACACTGGGCAGGGTTGCAGGCCCTGCAACATTGGTTGAACAAGGCCGAACTGTATCCACCGGGATTCAATACATTGCTAATCTGTATGTCTGAGCACGTGCTTAGCAAAAATGTTTTTTATTTCCAAGGGGAGTGCTATTGGCAATTGCAAGGTACGGCCATTGGGGCCTCCTTTGCCCCCATATATGCAGATCTTTTTATGGCCTATCCTGAGGAATGCCTTATTTATAATCCCCTGCATAACATTTATTTGGTGGAAATTGACATCTGGCAGAGATATCTTAATGACTGTTGGATGGTGTGGCGTGCTGACTTAACATATCTTAATGAATTTGTGGAATATCTTAACAGCAATATATGGGGTATTGAGTTCTCTATTACATCTCATCTTTATCATATTGATTTTTTGGATGTCACTGTGTATCGGAATGAGGACCATACCCTAAGTACCAAGATTCATCGCAAATATCCACAATTTAACTCATTACTTCATGCATCTAGTATGCATCCGTGCCACACCATCCGCAATATCCCCAAATCTCAATATTTGAGAATTAAACGAATCAGTTCTTCTAATATCGACTATGAGAATGCTAAAGTAGATCTGTGGAATAGATTCTTGGATAGGGGATATTGTAACTTTGATATTGCATCCGCCAGTGCATGGACAGACAAACAAGATAGGAAAACCTTGCTAGAATACAAAGACCGCACACACAACCCAATGGACACCACTCTTAGGTTTATTATCACCTTTGGTAGGAACCACCAGGTGGTTAGGAATGTTCTGAATCACAATTGGAACATTTTGTTAGCAAATGACTATCTTCGTAGTATCCTGGGTAACAAATGTCAATTATCATATAGGAGAGGTAAAACCTTGGGATCATTATTTTCACATTACAGAGAGAGAGTGGAGGGGCCAAATACAAACAACTGACTATAATAAGGGATGAACTCTTGGGAACTTTCCCTTGTGGCCACTACTCTTCGTGTAATCAGGTGAACAAGCTTAAACAATTTACCAGTACCAACACAAGCAAAGTTTATGATGTTAGGATATTTGGTAATTGTTCTAGCAGCTGGGTCATATACTTGGCCACATGTCAGTGTTCTGCTTTCTATGTGGGCAAAACTTCACGCTCACTAAGAATAAGAATAGGTGAACATCGGAGTGACATTCGTAATATGAAATCGACTAATGCTCTTTACCAACATACCATTAAACACCCCACGGCTAAATTCATGTTTACAGTCATTGATAAAATTACTGGCAACAGGCATAATCAACAAGGATGGCCAAGTATACTAAGTCATAAAGAAAAGTATTGGATTATTCATCTCGGAGCCCTATTTCCACCAGGTCTTAATGACCACTTATGATGAGTATACTCCTTTATTTATTATTATGAGACTATAGGACTCAGAGATATTGTTTATTCATTCTTATAAATATTAGATGATACATTATTGCCTTGTTGCTTAATTTTCAACTATTGTTAAATTGTAAAAGGTAAAACGAAGTGTGGAGTAAACCACTTCTCCTGACGCTCAAATAACTAAAAATCTAGACAAAATAACCTGTATATTTGCTATGAGCATTTACACATTGTCTTTTTATACATAGGCTTAGTAGTTTACATATTGATTTAATTGATTTTTATTACTCTTAAAATTTTTTATATAAGAGCTTTATATTATGTTTTTTAAACTTTATGAATTTGCTACATGCATTTTATACATTGGTTATTCTAGTTAGCGTTCCATTTCGTTGATAGTATTTTCCATTGCCAGCTATTCTTTAATTACATTTTTTAATTGCATTATTGACCTTGTTTTCCCCGCCTATGGGTGTGTATATATATTCAATGATGCATAATATCAATGTATTGAGTCTGATGAAGCCTGAATAGGTGAAAGCGCTAACTCCTCTTTTTTATAATAAATCGTTCAACTATTCGGAGGATCTTTGTATTTTTTTGGACATTTTCTGGACATTGTTACATCTTGAGCATCACAGGATTAACTGTCATCCGACTGCCACGTTCCATTTCTCCGACTTGGTTATTTTGTCTAGATTATTGTTAAATTGTGTATATTTAGATAGATTATGAATTCATCAGCTAATGTTTTTTGCTATATAAGTGCATATTTTTTATGTTATATACCAAATCAACCTATTATTAAGGGCATCTTAGAAATATGTCTTCCTTTGCTTTTTGTTCCCTGTAGCCTGGTTTGCTAACTAATGAATAATTCAGAGTGTATGGACCATACCTTCTTTTGCTATTGGCTGGGTAAATATATAAATATTAACTGGTTTGCTGGTTTAAGTAATTCTTTTTCTCTCACTGAAGAAGGCATTAGCCGAAACCGGTTTGAGTTTTGATATTTGGACATTATCATGTCCTTTTGCAGTTTATTATAAAAATACCAATAAAGTCGTGGAACTACTCATGCTGGCCTCTAGTGTTTCTCCTTTACCTTACAACCAGTCTCTGTCAACACCATAAAAAACTAATTATCAGCAGACACACTCCCTGCAGACTTCTTGCAAATCATAGCAGAAGCTATAGCTTATCCAGTAGCCATGCTAATAGACAGATCAATCTCAGAAAACTAGTGCCTGATATTTGGAAAATATCCCATATTCTAACAGTACACAAAGGTGGCAATTCCCCCTAATTGACCAACGATCATCCAATTGCCATTCTGCCACCCCTATCTAAAATCTTAGAGAGGGTAGTTCTGTCAAACACTCAACATGGCTTTCGCCCTTATCATAGTACTACCACAGCCCTAATGTCCTTCACTAACACAGTGAACCACTATAGAAATAATGGATATTTTATATCTGCTGTCTTTCTGGACCTTTGTAAAGCCTTCGATATGGTAAATCACAACAGACTTATTAATGTTCTCACCACTCTAAACCTTAGCATTCCCTCTATTACCTGGTTTAAAAGCTACCTATCAGGATGGCAGCAGGCTGTTCAATGGTAAAATGAACTCTTCCCCCTTCTTCCAGTTACATTAGAAGTTCCCCAAGGCTTCATCCTGGGACCTCTATTATTCTATCTCTTCACAAACAAATGCCACACCTCTAACCCTCACACTACAGTCATACAATATGCAGACTCCACACTAATATGCACTGCCTCCTCCCTACAAGACCAGCAGACTATAATGCAAGATTCTTTTCTAGCTGCCGAAATGTGGCTCACTACTATCCAACTCATTCTAAATCCCAACAAAATCAAGCTACTTCTCTTCTAACCTATAAGAACTCACCCCATCATGCCTGTCATTCAATCTCACATCCAAAAATAAAACCACTATCACACCAGTAAGTCATACCAAACTCTTAGGTGCTGAAACTGACAACAGTTTGAAATTTGATATTCACATCTCTCAAACCATCAGGAAAGTACACAAGAAATTAGGTGATCTCTACAGAAACAAACAATTCCTGAGTGTAAACACAAAAACTACCATTGCTAGTACACACCTATTGGCAACACTCCGATATGCCTCTCCCATTCTAACCAACCTCAGAAAAAACTGATCTAGCTAAACTAGAATCCTGCTGTAATAAAATTGCTACGTTCATCACAGACTGTACATCTCTAAAACTACTAAACTGGCCAGAACTACTGAAACTACTACTCTTTAATCAATTAACCTTTGCCCATAAAATCTTTATCAACCAGAAAAAAAACTGTCTCCAGAATCTTATACAACCACACACCAACAATCGCTCTCTCCATTCCAGCAAAAAAACTACTTCTTAATCTCTCAAAGCAAACAACTCAACCGGGGACTCACTTTTCTCAAACTTCATTCCCAAAATATGGAACATACTACCAGCCCCAATAACCTCCAACTGCTCTATATTGCAATTCAAAAAACCTCCAAAGTCACACTTAACTGAAACTTGGCTCTGCTCTTGCACCTGTTATGGCTAGCTTCTGGTACACGTATAATCTCAGAAGCCTGCACCTTACTGATGTCCTACTACTCTCCTCTGAACTGCAAATGGAATACATGCCTGTATTTCACATTTTACATATGCCTGTATTTGACATTGTATACATCTGTTTTTAATCTTAAAATGTGCATTTCTCACAGAAAATTTTAATATGAATCATATATATTTGTATGCTGTATCTGAAATTTGTCATTCATATATGTACATCAGTTTTCTAAAGTTATTCTGAAGCTTCCCAATCATGTACATAAATCAATTACTTTTGTATTTCTTGTACTTAGTATTTTTTGCTATTTTTTTTACTTTTCTCTACATTTTTGTACTTTTTCTATATTTTGCACATTTTTTTCAGAGCTTTTCTCCCTGGGCCTCTGCTGAAAAAGGACCTATGTCCAGTCGGACTTTCCCGGTAAACAACATAAAATAAAAAATAATAAGGATTCTCCTAGACCTTTCTTTTTGCCTATGCTTTGATAGCAATACATGGTTAGGGAAAGAAGTCTCTAGCCTGTAGTCCAAATGTCTTCTTGGCCTTTTTACACTCTGTTACCTTTCCCTCTCTAGTTATTTGCTCCCAATATCTTGGTTCCTTTGTCAGTTTTCAACAGTATCTCTAGCCCTCCTTGCCTATTTTCTGTATCCCTACTTACAGTAATTCCCATTGGCAAAATCTCCTTTCTTCATTTTCATGTTGGCTTACCTTCTGCTACTTTATAAATACAATATTCTGCTGGATTGTTTTTATTCTCCTTAAGGATCTGCATCCAAAATCCCACTCTCTATATTTCTTGAACTCCACCTCCACTTGCTTCATCTACATCCCTTTCCATTTTGAATTATAACTTTCTGCTTGAATTATGTATATGAACCCCAACCGTATAGATTTAAGATATCTTTTCAAATCAGGTAATCCTTGACCTCCTTGCTCTACTGGAAGGCTCAACTTATCCCACTTAACTCTTGCCCTCTTCCCCTCCAAGATAAATTCCTTCAACTCTTTATTAATTATTGTCCACTACTTCTGGTTGACAAAAACATGCCTGACTTGTGTATAAAACTAAAGGGACTAAAAACATTTTCACTACTTGTCTCTTACTATCCATATTCATAAACAACAGCTTCTAGTTTCTCAGTTTTTGGATTAGCTTTTGTTTAGTCTCCACCCACACATCCTTAGCTGCCATAAAAGAAGCCTTTTTAATCCATTCTCCTAAATACTTCATCTTATAGTGTCCTAATAAATATAGGTATTGCTAAACCGATCTGTGTGTAGGTACATAATTTATGGCCTTAACCTTTGTTTTAACCTAATTAATTGTATATCCTGAAAAGACTTGAAACTGTCTCAGAATGTTCCACAACACTAAGATCCTTTTCTGGATTCATCAGGTACAAAATATCATCTGCAAATAAAAATACTTCTCTTGATTGCCATACAAATTATATCCTTGGACGTCTGAGTCCCTTATTTTATTTGTCTGTGATGCAGAATTTAAAGCAATTGACAAAAGGAAAGAGGACACCCTTGCCTGGTTCCTCTGCTCAAACACAACTTATCAGAGAGGAATTCTTTCAGTTTAATTCTTGCTTCTGATCCTTCCGCTATCCCCCTAATTACACTTATTACTGTATCAGGGAATGCAAATGCTTCCACTGTCTTACCCCTCAAAAAAATCCCACCTTACTCTGAAGGCTTTCTCTGCATTAAGACCCACCACCAACAGCTGTATTTTCTTATGTTTTGCTCCCCTCTGGATCAACACTGCTTTTTAATGTTGTCAAATGTTTATCAATCCTCCACAAAACCACATTGATCCATATATATAAAATTTGGCAACATGTTTGCCATTCTTTTAGACAGCATAGACAGATGTTTTATAATCATGGTTAAAACTGAAACTGGTCTATATGAAGCTGGGTCTGATGGGACACAGATTTCTTTCAAGATGTTGGTGCTCCCCCCTCCTTTTGAAATACTGTTAAAATTCTTCCAGATCTCTATCACTTTCTTTCCTCCTAACTTCCAAACTTTCATAGGAATGCCATCTGTTCCTGGAGATGTTTCAGAAGATTGATTATACATCAATATTTTCATTTCATCCCCCCCTGTTCTAACTGTTAGTTGTTGAGCCTCATCTACTTCTAACCTTGGCATAATTAAGTCTTCCATAAATATTTTCATTTGTGCTTTCTTGATTTCCACATTTCTCTGCTTTGTACAAATTTTCATAACATTTCTGAAATATTTTTAATACCTTTACAGGGTCTTTGGTAATTTTTGTTGTTATAGGCGCCATAAGTTTGGCAACAACCCTTTCTGCTTTCTATTGCCTATGTCATTAAGCTAAGCATTTTATGATCTGGAGTTATTATAAAGAAAATAGATGCTTAACAGCAATCTTTCTAAACTCATTCATGTTTTTTAACTCATACATATTTATCCAGATACTCCTTTATTTTCTCTGTAGTATTCTGCATTTGCGCCTCTTCTTATTCTGAGACACAACTTCTAAAGAAAATTCTATCTTACCTAGTAACTCTTGAATAATTTCCACTACCCATTCCTTAAATTCCTCTCTGTTTAACAGGTGGGTGGGATGGTGTATCATCAAAATGTAGTGGCTGAAGTGTGCAACAATAGATATCTGAAAGTATGTTTGCACAGGTTTGTATGTGCGAAAAAAAAACCATGCCGAATGCACAACAGTGAATGGTACTGTGCATTTGATGTTGTGAATTCAGCCATATTGAGCGGCAATCACACTATAGTGGGGATTGGGAAATGTACCCTTTCCCCTCACTGTTGTACGATCTCAGAGTTTGCATATATAAGTAGCAGTGGGTGTGGGTTGTATGACACCGGATGGAGTGGTATGTTTGAAAAATCACACAAAAGTTCCTGAAGTCTAAAATATCCATCTCAAACTTGATTGGTATTTAAAGTGTATTCAAACAGTTTGTCTGATGTTCTGAAGAAATCTAGATTCACTAGGTTCCTGACTCGCTGAATGTTTAAAAAATGTCGACAATTCGATTTATAATTGTCAACATTTTTTTCATTCGTTCTTTTTCTCGGTCACTATCATAAATTTTGATAATGTTTTTCGAGTACATAAGTACTCATAGGTTGGTACTAGGCTATCGGCACTAGAGCCTGTACAAGCCTAGCCATAACAATTCCCTGGCTATTTCTTCCCACAATATTTACTTCCCTGGACCCCTGTCTAGCAAAGCGACTGACGTGATCTCCGGGGTAAATTTCCTATCTCCCATCCAGTTGTCAAGGTTCCTTTTGAAGAGGACCAAGGAGGTGTTCTGCTTGATATGTATGGGCAATCTATTTTAGAGTATGTGGAGTCTCTGGATCAGGAACCTATCCCTCCAGCATGTTTTGTTCATTGCGATGACAAGGTTTAGGTCCCTTGAGCGTGTGACTCTGATGGATTGGGATTTCTTTAAGTGTAGCATGTCCAACAGCTCTGGGTTTGACATGGTCTTGTATGTTAAACAAAGATCGCCTCTGAGTAGACGATATGCGACAGAGTATAGCTGGAGTTTTTTTAGTCGATCAGCATAGGGCATCTGCTTTAGGCCTGTGATTCTTTTAGTGAGGTGTTTCTGTGGCCTTTCCAGTTGCTGCAGATGTCTTGTGAAGTACATACCAAATGGGGCAGTGTACTGTAGGATGGGTCTAATGAGGGATGAGTACAGTGGGACAATGACCTCCTTTTTTCTGGATGAAAAGCCCTTAGTGATGAGGTGTGCCAAATAGAAGGATTTCCTGACTGTTGTGGCGATGTAGTTATCGAAGGTGAGACCACTGTCCACCTATGTCCCTAAGTCTCTTATCACACTTTCGGTGTTTAGTGTACTGCCACCTATGTTGTAATTCACAGGTACATGTTTTTTTCCCAAAGGGGTTAACTATACATTTCTTGGCATTGAGCTTGAGCCCATGGCTCTGGCACCAAGCATCTATTTCTGTAAGGCCCTTTTGTAGAATATCAACATCATTTGGGAATTCAATAATGGCTCCCAGTTTGCAGTCATCTGCGAACTTTGTTAGCCAGAGTCCCTCAGTGTTGACCTGTACTTCAGAGAAGTAGATGCCAAACAAGACCGGTCACAGGACTGAACCCTGAGGTACTCTACTTGTCACTTGTCTGGAGCTGCATTTGGAGCCGGCTACTTTTACAGTGTGGGTTCTGTCAGTAAGCCAGTTGGCAACCCATCGAGTGATGTATGGATTTATGCCCAGCTTAGTAAGTTTATCTACGATTCCAGAGTGGGGGATGGTGTTGAAGGCCTTGGTGAGGTCCAGATAGGCTGTGTGGATCGCCTTACCCTTGTCTATGGCTCTGGAGACTGATTTGAAGAAGTTAATCAGGTTCAGGAGACACAATCGGTCCTTCACGAACCCAAAATGGGTGGGGTCCAGTGTTTGAAAGTAGCCAATCTCTTTGTTTATAAGTTCCATGATAATACATTCCACGGCCTTGCAGATCAGGCCCGTCAGACTGATGGAACCGTAGTTCCCAGGATCCAAGCTGGATCCCCCCTTGTGGAGTGGGATAACTGTAGCTGTGTGCCACTCAGTGGGCACAAAGCCTGAGGTGAGGCTATGATTAAACATGACACTTAGGTAAGGTGCCAGTTCATTTTGTAGTTCATGTAGTACACAGCCCGGGATGTCGTCTGGTCCCATGGATGCTGTATTCTTAGCTTTGGAGAATGCATTTTTTTAATTGTGTGACCTGTACTCGCAACAAATATGTTCGAAATTATGATAGTAAACCAAGTGGGATAGCAACACTGTCTCGTATTTACTTCATTACCTTGCATTTTTATCATAGGTTTTATCGGTGCATGATCTTAAATAGTACTGGATGTGTGTTGAAATTTTCAATTAAATGCACATGTTCCTGTGACTTCTTGACTCCCACTGAACATTTGCTAATGGTTAAAAAAAACAAGCTATTATATTTGCAGATCTTATAAATTAGAAGTTATGTGCTTACCATAACTTGGCATCTGTGTTATCCAACTTCACTCTTCCTCACAAATGGGTCTAGAATCCAATCCTCGTATCCAACTCAGCTGTATTTACAAGACTTTGTATCCAAAGCTTAGTTAATAAACTATAGCATAGTTAATAATTACCTGTGACAGGCATCATTTTTAAAACTACAATCCACTCTGCTACAGGCCCCATGAGGAGCTCAGTGTCTCTCCAGTAAGTGTTTTACAACTGTAAATGCCTATTTATGTTGAATTGTGTTAGACATTTTACAACTGTATATGTTTATGTTGAATTGTGTTAGACATCTAATATGATTTATGCTTTATTACTGGATGTTACTATGCCATGCTAGCATTTTGTCTGCACCAAGTTATTTTTAGTATAACAGTATGGTCTATTTGCATAGCTGCACCTTGTTCACTAATGTTATTCATGTAATTGTGTTGTGTGTAGACAGCTCACACTGGTGTCTAATTATTTCTATATAATTGTGCTGTTACTGGTGGATAGAATCACATTAGACAACCTCGACAAGAGTGCTGCTCGCTATATTTTTATCTGTGACTGCATAACTGTCTTGAAGTTTCTTCTAACAGATGTTTTTCCAATTGGCTCAGTATCTGCATATACTAGTAGTTGGTTCAAGACATATTTTCCTGCATACAGTAGCCATTTGCTCAGTTTGTTTTTGTAATCTTTCTAATATATCTTTAAAATCTCAAAGTGCTTACACCTCTCTGTACTCTTCTTTTCTAGACCTAACACCACTCTTAAGTATTCAAGTGCGGTACCACCTTTATCATTCTTATAAGAAAAGCGCAGTCCGGGTCTGACCTGTCTGCAGACAGCTAAAGTTAACTTTGAGTATGTGTCTACCTGTTTGAGCCAATATTCATTTTCCCCTGGAGAGCACGCTTTGGCTTACACAGACACACACACACAGACACACACACAGACAGACACCCACAGACACCTTCCACTTTCTCTCTTATTCCCTTCTGTTAGCAAATAGTATCCATAACTGATCAATACTGTGCATTTGCTAATGTAAACTGAGATAACAGTAGCCTTCTGATACAAGGTTATCCTGTTCTTCCACCTGAGAAATGGTTAAGAAATGACTTGCAGTTTCAGAGCAGTCCTTGGTCAATTGTGATTGTTTCTTAAACACAAACTTGTCTTTGCTTTGGCTCATTAGCAGCAGTACAAAGAAAGTACAGTTTTGTACCTACCATAAATGTAGATGTTCGAGTGTATACACTGCTGCAGTCATTACACTTGGGTTATCCTGCCGTCAGGCGGTTCCCCAGTCGGCCTGAGTTCCAAAGTCTTGGTCCGGCGTCGGTTGCTGTCGCCTCCTCCCTGACGTCAGTGCGACAGGGGTATATTAGATGCACCAACAAATGGAATTTAGTGCCAAAATAACCAATACCACTGTAACAGCACTATGAGGAAATAAAGCTGCAGTTGATACATAAACATCCACGACTTTGTTTTTGTTTTCCCTCACTTCATCAACAAGCAAAAAAGCCCTCCCAGGCTTGTTCTTAGTATTATGCCTCTCAATAATGCAAATCAATAAAAAAAATAATTAAACAAAATTAACTACTTCAAGCCAACACTCATATTTGATAACTAAACAGCTTGTTAAGCTTATGACTAGACATTACATACAAACTAACGTCATAATTAATACGATATTAGTTGGACAACAAACATCCTCCTAACACATACTTAATTAAAAAAAAATATATATTACAAAATAAAAATGTAATTAATTTGATTCAAATCTCAACAATATGAACATCAATGTTTAAATCATAATACTTTAGTGCATCTACTGGGCAAAAGATTAACATTTAAAACATTCTACATTTATATACTTAGAAGTGATTCCCTTCATAAAATCATTAATTTATCATTAAAAACTACTTACAGATATGCAAAATTAAGAACAATAAATATTCAAGTATTTAATTAAAAATATAAATATGTATTGTGCATACTGTACAAATATTTTTATTACAAAAAAGTCTAAAACAATTAATGTTGTTAAAAATTCATAAATATATTCATAAATGAATATAATTATAAGTGGATATACTTGTATAATAAGGTAAATAAATATTGAAATCTAAAGTATTGAAAACTTTTAAACACCATCTACAGCTTTGCTGCCTTTATAGAGATGACATCATTTAGACCGGGTCTGTTAGCTTCCAAGTGTAATTGCCACAATAACTCTTTATATCAACAACTTCTAAAACAAAGAAATTAAATAAACTTGGGACAATCTATTTTTTGTCTATATATAGAGCATTCTTAGAGTTATTTGTTCTCATTTCATAGTAGTGCCGTAAAAATCCTCTTTTTAATTTTCTTATTTTCCAACATAAAATGCTTAGATGTAATTTGAATATTTATTGTTCTTAATTTTGCATATCTGTAAGTAGTTTTTAATGATAAATTAATGATTTTATGAAGGGAGTCACTTCTAAGTATATAAATGTAGAATGTTATATAGGTAAATCCTGCATTTTACCTAGGTTTTTAAATGTTAAACTTTGGCCAGTAGATGTCACTAAAGTATTATGAATTTAAACATTGATGTTCATATTGTTGAGATTTGAATCAAATTAATTACATTTTTAAATTGTAATATATAAGTTTTTTACAGAATTAGTATGTGTTAGGAGGATGTTTGTTGTCCAACTAATAATATCGTATATATGTGACGTTTAGTTGTGTGTTATGTCTAGTAATATTTAACAAGCTGTTTAGTTATCAAATATGAGTGTTGGCAGAACAAGTGCTGAGCTTTTTTTGGCTTTGTTGTCTGATGAGTGTGAACGAAAAAAACGTGTGCTGTGGTATCTGCTTATTTTTTTTTATTTGCATCATTAAATATTCGAACCATCAACTGCAGCTTTATTTCCTCATAGTGCTGTTACAGTGGTATATTAGATGCAGCCGACGCCACTTTCTTCAGTTTTTCTTGCCCCAGATGTCAGGTGCCCCCAAATAGGTAGGCAATTCAAATTGCTAATAAAACATACATAAGAAAAGCAAAAGACAACTTACAGCTACCAGCAAATACTCCCCATAGGTAGTAAGGGTAGAAGACATAGGTAAGTACCAGAAAGTAAGAGGGGAAGGAGGGAGGGTAACCTGGACTGCAGCAGTGTATACACTCGAACATCTACATTTATGGTAGGTACAGAACTGTACTATGTTCATCGTGTTACACTGCTGCAGTCATTACACTTGGGTAGAATCCCAAAGCTGAGGTAGGGTGGCTGGTTCTAGAAGGCATTAGGGGTGGCTATAAGGCTCTGCAGCACAGCAGTGGCGAAGCCAGCTCTGGATTTAGAGTATAAAGGCAGATGGTAATGCTTGGTGAAGGTATGCACAGAACTCCATGTTGCTGCTTCCAAAATATCCTTGGTAGGTACTCCTCTGAGGTAGGCAGTTGAAGTGGCTGTTGCCCTGGTGGAGTGAGATCTAATGCTGCTAGGTATAGGTTTCCCATGGTGTGTGTAGCAGAAGTGTATGCAATGTCCTATCCATTTTGAAATAGTCTGTTTTGAAATGGCTTTTCCCTGTGCTCCTGCAGCATATGCTACCAATAATTGCTCAGATTTTCTGAAAGCTTTGGTTTTGTCCAAGTAGAAGTGTAACTGCCTGTGAATGTCCAAAGAATGCAGTAGTCTCTCCCCTTTATTCTGTGGTTTTGAATAAAAAGTTGGCAAGTGAATAGTTTGGTTTAGAGCCACACTTGAAACCACCTTTGGCATAAAAGTAGGGTTAGTTCTTAAAGACACACTGTCCTGGTGGAAAATGAGGAAAGGTTCCACTGCCATTAATGTCTGTAATTCTGAAACTCTTCGTGCTGATGTTATCGCCAGGAGCAGAGCAGTTTTCCAAGAGATATATTTTAATTCTGCTGTGTTAGCCGGCTCAAAAGGAGGTAAAGTTAATTTTTCCAAAACAAAGTTGAGATCCCAAATTAGAGTAGGTGCTCTACGGGGCGGCCTTATGTTTTTAGCCCCTCTGAGGTACTGTTTTAGTAAAGGATTAGAGAAAATTGGTGGATCCGTGTTGTAATGATCAGAGATGGCAGAGACATGGATCTTGATGGATGAAAAGGAGAGGCCTTTGTCCAGCATCTCAGTTAAATATTGTAGTATCTGAGGAATGTTTGGGACAAGAGGGTCAAGGCTGTGAGCCTGGTTCCAGGCACAGAATCTCTTCCATTTATCCGAATAGGCTTTCCTGGTACTAGGCCTTCTGGCCTCCAGAATGACATCCATAACAGCTTTGGAGAGAGGCATTGTTTGCTTGACTAAAGAATTTTCCATGCAGCTAGATTTAAGGTCTTTAGCTGACTGTGAAGTATCTGATTGTTGTGCTGAGTCAGCAGATGTGGGATTTGAGGCAAAATCCAGGGTGGTTCTTGTGCTAAGTTCTTTACGATTGGGTACCAGTGCTGGCAAGGCCAGTCTGGTGCAATCAGAATCATCTTTGGCTCTTCTTGCCTGGCTTTTATGAGTACCTTTGGAAGGAGAGGTAGTGGTGGGAAAGCGTATACTTGGAAGTTTTTCCAGCTGAATGAGAGGGCATCCACTTTCCATGCTTGTGGATGGTAACTCCTTGTGCAGAATTTCTGTAGCTTGCAGTTCATTGGGGATGCAAACAGATCTATGTCCCGGCTCCACCATTTCTGTGTTATCATTCTGAATATTTGTGGATTCAATTCCCATTCGTGGGGATCCATGATGTTTCTGCTTAAGTCGTCTGCCAGTGTGTTTTTCTCTCCTGGCAGGAATTGTGCTTGCAGATGAACTTGATAGTTTAGAGCTATGTTCCACAAGGTCATGGCTTGTCTGCAGAGGGGGTAGGAGTGAGTGCCCCCTTGCTTGCTTATGTACCACATAACTGTGGTGTTGTCGGTCTTTAGTAGTAGTTGTCCTGGATGCAGCAGGTCCTTGAAAGCTATAAGGGCATTTTGTACAGCTAACATCTCTTTTTGATTGATGTGAAGATGGCCTTTGTTCTGCGGGCCACTTGCCTTGAATACATTTTCCTGCCATGTGTGCTCCCCAGGCGTAATCTAATGCATCTGTTGTCAGTGTTTGCCTGGCCGTGGGCTGAGTAAAAGGCTGTCCCTTGTTGAGGTGACAAGCTTGAGCCCAACATCGAAACTCCTGTTGAAGGCAAGGAATTAGTGGTACAGCTGTTTCCAAACTTTGACAGTGTTGAGACCATACACTCTTTAGGTACCATTGTAGTTTCCTCATATGCAGTCTGGCACATGGAATTAGTAGTATGCAAGATGCCATGAAACCCAAGACCTGCAGAATTTTTCTTGCAGGGAGTTGGGTTTTTGTTGCCATCAATTGAAAATATTGAGTCAGTTGTCCTTGCTTGTATGGCATGAGATAAGCCATCTGGGCCATTGTGTTTAAGCTGGCACCCAGGAATATTATCTCTTGTGAGGGCACTAGCTTTGATTTCTTTTCGTTTACTGTGTACCCCAGGCAACTTAACTTTTTTACAAACGCCATATGCTTTAGAAGAATGTCCTTGCTCTCTGCTTGAATCAGGCAGTCGTCCAGGTATGGATAAATTTGAATTCCTTTCTGTCTGCATAATGCAATTACTGGTGCCAGGCACTTTGTGAAGACCCTGGGCACAGTAGATAAGCCAAAGGGCAGTGTAGAGAATTGGTAGTGCATTGATCCAGCTATGAATGTGAGGTATCTTCTGCAGTTTTGTCTGATAGGGACATGCAGGTATGCCTCCTTGAGGTCCAAAGTCACGAGCCAAGCTTTCTTGCCCAGCAGGGGAAGAAGCTGCTGTAGTGTCAACATTCTGAATTTCGGAACATCCAGGTAAGTGTTTAGAGAAGAAAGATCAGAATGGGCCTCCAGGCTTTGTCCTTTCTTGGAACCAGAAAGAGTCTTGAGTAAAATCCTTGTCCTTGCTCCTGTGGTGGTACCTACAATGTTGAGAACCCATTTGTCTTTGGTGATCCAATGCCAATTGTGATAGAAAAGTGTCAGTTTTCCTCCCAAGGGGGCTGCCAAGAGAGAGTTGTTTGGCAGCTGTAATGGGACGTCATTGAGGCTGCTTTTTATATGGTTGGGGCCTTCTTCCCCTTCTTTCTGGCCTGGTGCACCCCACTGTCGAGGCCTGTAAGGACCTTGTGGTTGACCTCTACCTCTTGGATGTCTGTATCTGCCCCTTTGAGGTCTGTCTGTAACTGGAAAGTACCAATTCTTTGTTGGCCAATTTCTGCAAAATCTTGGAGGCTGAACCTGTAAGAAATCCTTCACCGTTTGCATAGATTTTGCCTTATCCTCCATTTTCTTTAATACCTCTTCTGCCTTAACTCCAAATAACACATCTCGCTGCAAAGGTGCATCCAATAATTTTGCTTTAACATGATCTGGTAACGTATGTTCTTTTAACCAAGCATGCCTTCTAATGACAGAGCCTGTAACTGCTGCTCTGCAGGAGGCCTCTAAAGAATCAAAACCACATTGTAAAGTATGTTTTCCCACTTGTTCAGCTGCATGCAATAAATCCTGCATTTCTTTAAAATTAGGAGGATCTGAATCTGGAAGCATTTTTTGTTTCAAC
Source organism: Protopterus annectens (assembly GCF_019279795.1). Classification (NCBI taxonomy): domain Eukaryota; kingdom Metazoa; phylum Chordata; order Ceratodontiformes; family Protopteridae; genus Protopterus; species Protopterus annectens. The sequence continues at coordinate 375,323,027 of NC_056732.1, read as the reverse complement.
TGAGACATGAAAAATTGCTGATATTTTAGCATGTGAAACTGGCAATTTAAGGCTCTCATTGCTAAAGTTGCAGACGTATATACTTTCTTTCCCCATCTGTCTAATGCTGGAATCTCTGTCAGAGGGAACTGGATTTTTTGCTGATGAGGCCTTAATCCCTTTGGGTCCCTGAGAAATAGTCTCAGGGTCAGAAACAGGGCTTTTATACAGAAATTTGTGTGAGTCAGGGACTCGGTAGTATCTGGCAGGTTTAACATTGGCTGGAGGTAAGGAATCAGGATTTAAGCTGGATTCAGTATACACATCATCCACAATATCTAACACTGGCGGAATAGCAAGTGTCTGTGTTGTGGTAATAAAAGGAAGTCTCTGAGCCTTTTCTTGGATTCTGAGTAATCCTGGCCTTCCCATTGGGAATGCTCCCTCATGGTATGTAAGGTTTCGCCAAAGGAGTAGTCCTCAGGCGGAGAGGCTGATGGAATTGATTCCTCAGCATCAGAATCCTCATAAGGGGGTAAAGAACATCCTAGGTCTGAGGATGAATCTGAAGAAATGGATACCTGGTCGGATGAGTCATAGTCTGTGTCCTGTCTGGGCCTTTTATCAGGAGGGGAATGGGACCCCCCTGATCAGAGTGATTAGGTCTTCGGACATTTTGTGCATTTGTTTCTTAGGCATGGAGGCCTGTCCTGGATAATGCTGTATTTGTTTCTTTGTTTTTAAAGGAGGCTTAGACTTAGCAGAGGGTTTAATGCTTAACTGAGTAGGTCTGAAAGCACCCTCTGAAGCTTCGGGTTGCTCAGCTACTCCGGATCCCTCTGAAGGGTTAGTTTCGGTAGGCTGAAAAACTTGTGAGTCTGAAGGCCCAGCCATCTCCATGTGAGAGTCGGAGGCGGCCTGTGGTTCTGCCGAAGCGGTCGTCAGGGGCTGCCAAGGCACCTCACTGAAAACCGGAGAACCGGCGACCGGCCTAGAAGAGGCTTCATTGTCAGTTTTGGGCCTCGGATGCCTGTCCTTGTCTTTGCGCTTTTTATGTATACCGGTCATTGGAAGTTCCGACAGCATGGTGTAATTGAATATTTTGCCAAAATAATGTCGGGCAAAGTCAAACCGACGTTTAATAGTGCGCTTGTTACACCTAGCACAAAACCAACAACCAGTGACGTTGTGGTCTGGGCCTAGGCATGGGATACAATAGGAATGGAAATCCTTATGAAGTATTTGCTTCCCACAAGAAATACAGTTGTTAACTTTTACTGACATCGGTCTGAGGCAAGAAAAAGTTTCCCCAACGGGGTACTTAGCTTTGCAGAAGACTTCAGTTCTGGATTCGGAATGAAAATCTCAGGAGTCAGCCGACCGGCACTTGCGAACTGCTTTTTGCTTCGAGCACCGCGCGGCAAGAAAGACTGAAGAAAATTGCATCGGCTGCATCTAATATACCCCTGTTGCACTGATGTCAGGGAGGAGGCGACAGCAACCGACGCCAGACCAAGACTTTGAAACTCAGGCCGACTGGGGAACTGCCTAAAGGCAGGATAACCCAAGTGTAATGACTGCAGCAGTGTAACACGATGAACATCTGCCTGCTCACACCCTTGTTCTCCCCTCACCCTTCCCTGTTTATTACCTTAAGACAATCCCAAAGTTAATAAATATTACCTGTGGCAGGCACCATTTTTTAAACTACAACCATCCTTGTCACTATCATATGTTCATTTATCAGTTAACTCTGTTACCTGATTGTTTCCAGCCTCCTCATAAGAGCAACTAACAGGGTCTCGCCACCCTGCCCCGTATTCCTTCCCGCCCCCAGTGGTCCCACCTTTATTACACTCACAAACCCCTCCCATCTTTCCAATAGCCAACCACAGTGCTAACCCAACACTACCTCCTCCATCTTCCCACTACTATCACACCTCCTCAACTAACATGTACAAGCATACCTTACCTATGCTCACTGCATGCACTCTCCTTGCATATCTTGCATCCTACCAAAGCTCCGTCATTCCCCCACTCAACCACTACGACTGTTCTACTTACTCACATCACCACTCATGTCTCACCCTCACTCAGCTCCCCTCCCACCAACTCAAGAACCATCGCTATGCACCTCCCACATATTCTACCAACTATATTACTCAAACATAAAGCATCCCTACAACTTAACATAGTAACCCTCCCACCATACCTATTACCCACAGAGCACAATCATAAAGTTTCCCTTATAAATAAACACATTCAAAAACTGAGAAAACTAATAACCTCATGCATATCAAAACTAGCCCTAAGTGAAGACATCCACCCCAACCCTGGCCCTACCATCTCCAACCCCAATCCTCATAATCAGACTAGAAACCACAACTTCTCCCATATTACAGCCAACAGAAAGCCAAGTGACTTCCTTCTACTAAGCCTAAATATTAGAAGTATATCCAACAAAGTCCATGAACTCCATGCCACCATAGACTTGTACTCCACAGATATAGTCATCCTGACAGAAACCTGGCTAAAACCTCACATTACCAGTGAGCAAATACTTCCTACAGGTTATGGCATACTAAGAGTAGACTGGCTAAACAAGAAAGGAGGTGGTGTAGCTATAATATTTAAACAGCATCTAAACATCCAGATCTTAAAATCATCAGCTCCACAAATAGGCAATGAAGAAATAATATATACCAACCTCAAAATAAACCAAAACAAAACCATCAACATAATTGGATGCTACTTCCCACCTGGCCAAAACATCCCTCCACTAGAAAACCTCCTCAGCTGGTCTACCCACCATCTCCCCCAAGAAACTATAATTTTAGGTGATTTCAATATTGATTGGCAATCCTGTAATGGCAACCATCCAACCCATCATGTAAACCTTCATGGCTTCACACAACTAGTCCAGTCGCCAACCAGGATAAATAAAAACTCCAGCAAGCACACTACTGTGGATGGGATACTAGTCAGTAAGAGCCCCCAGTCATATATAACAGGCTGCTTATCAGATAGCCTCAGTGATCACTCCCCAACATTCCTACTCAAAAAATACCTATACCAAGCTAAACCGGTCATCTACCATCAAATACGTAATAAACTAAACTTTAACCCACTCACATTCATCTCATCCCTCAAAGAATGTAACTGGCATCCTCTAAAGTACCTCAGTCTTGATGATGCAGTTGAATTTTTTAATACTACCTTCTTCCTGAACATCCTTAATTACCATGCCCCCATAAGACTTTCCAGAATCAAAGCACAACCCTCCCCATGGCTACAGAAAGCCACTAAGTCAGAAATGAAAAACAGGGATAAAGCCTGGGAGCACTGGCGCAAAACCAAAACCCCCTCAACTAGACAGAAATTCCTAGAACTACGCAATAGAGTCAAAAAGCTAATAAAACAGGGCAAATTCCAATACTAACAGTCTGCCCTAGACTCCTCCCAACACAGCCCCAAACAATTCTGGTCCTCCATAAACTCCATCCTCCACCAAGGTAAAGTCAGTACCCCTCCTCACTCCTCAGAAAATATTGCTAGCTCATTCAACACACACTTCACACAAACCATACTATCACTAGCTAAACAGCACAACCCCCCTCCCCTCAAACCCACACCTTCAACTAGTTATCTCCCCACTGCCTTCTCTTTTTCTCCTGTACCTACCTCCAACATAAAAAACTCTTAAACTTAAGCCACCCAAATTAGCAGCAGACAACCTCCCAAGTGAATACCTACAAATCACAGCTGATGCTCTGGCCTACCCAGTATCCATCTTGATTAACCGATCTCTGTCAGAAAGTAACGTTCCCACACTGTGGAAAGTATCACATATAATTCCCCTCCACAAAGGCGGACCCTCCACAGAACTAACCAATTACAGCTCCATAGCTATTCTCTCTCCACTCTCCAAAATACTAGAGAGATGCATACACTCTCAGGTCTTAGACTACCTCCTTACTAACAACCTCCTTTCCAATACTCAGCATGGTTTCCGACCAAACCATAGCACCACCACTGCCTTACTCTCCTTTACTAACACTATCCTTCAGCATAAAAACAATGGCTATCTCTCCTCTGCTACTTTCCTAGACCTATCTAAAGCATTTGACATGGCCCCACACAAACAACTTATCTCTGTCCTCAATAACCTATCCTTCTCTCAATCAGTCACCAACTGGTTTCAGAGTTACCTGTCTGACCGCCAACAATCCGTTGTATGGCAGAATGACATATCTCCCCAACTACCTGTCTCCATAGGGGTTCCCCAAGGATCCATCCTTGGACCCCTACCCTTCTCTGTTTTCACCAATAATCTAGCCTCTGCCACCAAACAAGGCACACTCATACAATACGCAGATGGCTCAGCCGTCATCTGCTCAGCCCATTCCCTACCCAAACTGCAAAAAGTCACACAGGAAGCCTTTTCCTCTGCTGAAACTTGTTTATCCGATGCCCAATTAATACTCAACCCAAACAAAACTAAACTACTCATCTTCCAACCCACCAAACATACTCAAAACAACTCTCACTTTAACATCACAGCAAAAGACAACACCACTACATACCCAACTGAACACACCAAATTGCTAGGAGTGGAAATAGACAAACTAAAATTTGACATTCACATATCCATGACCACAAAAAAAGTCCACAAAAAACTAGGAGCGTTATTACAGAAATAAGCAACTTCTCAGCAAAGCAGCAAAGATTTTAATAGCAAATTCCCACCTTATCTCCACCCTACTTTATGCCTCTCCAATATATACCAACCTAAGGCAATGCGATCTAAACAAGCTAGAGACCTGCTACAACAAAATCACCATATTCGCCACAGGGGCATCCTACCGTAGTCACCACTGTCTCTCACTTGCTGAACTGGGCTGGCTTGAACTCCCTCACCTCCTTCAATGGTATCAACTCTCACTCGCCCACAAACTAGTAAACCATCCACTAAATGTCCCATACCTCCAGAATCTACTCCAACCCTATCGCACCACCAGACCACTAAGATCCAGCAACAAAAATCACTTGCAGATTACTAAAGCCAATAACTCTGCTGGTGAAGCACTATTCTCTTGCTCCATAGCCAAATTATGGAACTCCCTCCCACCCACAATTACCTCCATACCATCATGCACCCACTTCAAAACTTTACTAAAAGTGCACCTAAAAACATGCTGGCTATGCCCTTGCAACTCCCACTCTAAGATCACCCACCCCATCCAACCACTACCTTTCTTTCCATTCCACAAACTACCTTGATTATAGCAAGCTCAGATGCTTATAAGCCTAGTACTTATTATAAAGCAGGAACTTCTTATTGTAACATTTGTTAATGTCTGTTATGTACTTCACAGATAAAGATTCTAGTTGTCTACTGATGTTCTATGTTCTTCATCTGTAAATATGTTGTAAGTAATTGCTATGTAAATTGTTAATCGCTATGTAATCCAATGTAACTACTGTCTGTTTATTTTAACTGTGGAGCTTTTCTCCCCGGGCCTCCGCTGAAAATGTACCTACATCCAGTCGTACACTCCCAGTCAACAAATATAAATAAAATAAAATATAAAATAAAAGCCCGAGCTCCTACCTCTACCTATAATGCTCTATTCCATTCCAAACTCCTCAGATCGCGTTTGCTGCCTTACTGCCCACTCTGTTATAGAGACAGAACAGACACAAGAAAAAATGAGGCTCAAATCAGGAACCTGAGGGGTTCCAAAGGCATCCAAAGATCCTAATAGGAGTGACAGGGCTGGGGGATGTTTGGAAGGGAAAGTGAGGAAGAATAAAAATGGACAAAGATGCCAAGTTATGGTAAGTACATAACCTCTGAATCTGAATTTGTCCTTTTCATTCTTCCTCCTGAATGGGTCAGAGTCCCCAGCTACGTAACTCTCTCCCTCAAGAAAGGACACATTGGAGCACTGTCGAACAAATGTCTAATTTGTAATGTGCAACAAAGGTATGAGTTTTTAACCAAGTGGCTGCAGCACACGTTGTCAATGGAGGTTCTCTCTCTCTCTCTCTCTATATATATATACATATATATCCAATGTATTTGTAACTTGTCTTGTAATACTACATATACGGGGTTTATTACTCTGTATAAAACTGCATGCATGCATGTATTTACTGTTATGTGGAGCTTTCCTCCACAGCCTCCTCTGAAAATGGACTACTTGTCCAGAAAAACTTTCCTGGTAAACAAATGTCAAATAAAAAATAAAATACATAAAAGGCAGATGAAGTAGCTATAGATCTAGGGGAATGCACTCTAAGAGGATGAGATGACTCCAAACCTTTCTGAAAATAAATCAGCGAGATACAATCAGTAATCTATTTGGCCAGAGTCATTTTGGATACTACTGACCTAAGCAGTTAGGACAGAATACAAACAGTTGATCAGGCTTCCTGTACTGCTTCGTTCTGTGAAGATAAAACCATAACTGCCTGTGGACATCAAGAAGGTGCAGCATATATTTCACCTTTATAATTAAAGTTTGGAAAGAAAACTGGTAATTGTATGGACTGATTAATGTTGGTCTCAGTGGCCACTTTAGGCAAAAAGGATGGATTTGGTTCACAGAGACACCCTATCCTTATGGAAAATAATGTAAGGAGGCCTAGCTAATAAGGTCTGGAGTTCATAAATTCTTCTTGCTGAAGTGATAGCTACTAAAAGAGTAGTCTTCCAAGAAAGAAACTTCATGTCGCATTTGTCCACCAGTTCAAAGGGTTTCTGAGTTAAGCCCTGAAGGACCACTGTCAAATCCCAAGGAGGAGAGGGATCCTTTATTGGAGGTCTAAGGAGGAAAATTCCCTATATGAAAGCTGTACATAATCTGGAATATGTCAGACAGAATGATTAGTTTCCAACATGGAAGTCAGATATGGATGCCAACTGAATTTTAGTAGTAAAAATACTAGCCCCTTCCTTAAAAAGAGTAGTAAGAAAAAGAAGACTGGTCAAAGTAGGTGCTGAAAAGGGGGTCAAATATTCCTCTCGGAAGCCCATATGGAAAATCTTTTGCATTTGCTTCTGTAGACTTTCTTGGTGGTCTCCTCCTGAGAGGCCAAAATGATGTTACGAACTGGGAAAGCAAGCCTGGACCACCTATCACTGGAAGTGGAAAAAACATGCAGTCAGTTTGAGGGCATGGAGATTGGGATGTTAAATTTCATGGATAAGATATGTGATCCCGAGTGGGCTCTAGTATCCATGGAGGATATTTCAAGTGAGACCAGAGAAAGGGGAACTAAACCTGTTGAGGCCAGAAGTGGGCCATGAGGATGACTAAACTCTTCAGCCTGCTTGCTTTCTGTAGGAAAACTTTGGAGTCAGTGGAAGGGGGGTAAGCAAAGAGGAGACCGGGGGGGGGGGGGCAATCATGAACCACAGCATCCCTGGGTGATTCCCCCAGAGGGAGGAACTGAGCGAAGTACTTGATGCACTTGATGTTGATGAGAGAGGCAAATCGGTCACAGTAAAGGCTGGCCCCAGTGGCTGAAGATCACATTCGTTACTGTTTGATTGAGGGACCCTCAGGAATCAGGATAGACCTGCTGAATCTGTTTGTCAGCATGTTGGTTTTTCCCGGTATGTGTGTTGCAACACAAAAGGGATCTGAAGAGATTGCTCACTCCCAGACCCTCAAGGCCTCTCTGCACAACAGGTAGTAACGGGTTCCTCCTTGTTTGCTGATGTACTAGGACTACAGACATGTTGCCCATATGGACTGCAATAGTCCTTAGAAGGAGAACATCCTGAAAGACTTGCAATTTTAGGAGACCTGCTGTCATCTCTAAGACACTGATTTGCAGCTTGGTCTCCCAGGGGGGCTACGTGCCTTGGACCACCTTTCCCATGAAATAACCCCCCACCCCTGTTGGGAAGCATCTGTGCTCACTGTGGCTGTTGGGGAAGGAAAAGAAAACAGTCTGCCCAGAAAGAGGTCGTCTGACTGGATACACCAGCGAACATAATATCTGCAAATTGGAGTGAGCTTTATGGGAAATGATAGAGGCTTGTAAAGAATGGACCACTGAACTGCCAGTGTCCACTGAAGGATTCACATATCTTGCCAGAAGAACTAGAAGAATGCAGCTGACACTGACCTAAGAGCTTGTAACATTAGTTTTGCTGGAAGGATGAACGAGACAGTAAAACCTGCACCTGATTTCTCAAAGATGTGATGCGATGAAGGGGTAATGATGCCACTTGAGTAGTAGTATCCAGTTGAGTTCCTATAAATTTCGGAGTCTGTACATGAGTCAGCTTTGATTTGGCAAGATTTAATGTAATGCCTAGGGAGTTGGAGATGTGAAGCAAGTAATCCTTGGCTTGTAGAAGTTGACGCCTGGTTGGTGTGTTGAGGAGCCAATCTTCGAGACAGGGAAACACCTGGAATCCTTTGAGTTTCAGGTGGGCTGCCACGAATGCCATTCATTTGGTGAACATCTGAAGGACTGTGGTGAGTCCAAAGTGCAGTGCTCTGAACTGATACTGATTGGCACCCAGCCAGACGCACATGTTCTCCTGCAGCACCTTTCTATTCTGATGTGATAGTATGCATTCTGGAGATCTACAGAGCACATCCAATCATCCTTGCACAAACAGGCAGGATGGACTGAAACATAACTATTCGGAAAGTTGACTTCTTTACATACTGATTTGAAATGCCTAGATACAGAATTGCTCTTAGGTCCCCTGTTTTCCTTGGCACTAAAACAAAGTGGGAGTAAGTTCTGAATCCTATCTGTTCAAGTGGGATCTTCTGGATGACTCTTTTGTAGCAGCTTTTGAATTGCTAGAGCTGTGTGTTTCTTCTGAGTGGGTGGAATGTTGGGGAGTTTCTTTCTCTGCACAGTAGGTGGAAGGAAAAAGGGTATGCAGTAACTTCTGGATATGATTTTTAGCACCCATACATTTCTTGTGATATTTGTCCAGGCATTCATGTGCAAGAAGAAATGACTCCTAACTGCCTCCAGGGTTGGACAGTCAGGCAACACTTCAGGAGCACCGGTAGGGCCTATCAGAGAAAGAGTCTCTGAAGCCCTGGTTTTGCAGAAAAGTACAGTTTTGTACCTACCATAAACGTAGATGTCCGATAGATATGCAACTGCAGTCATAACATATGGGTTGTCCTGCCTCAGGCAGCCCTCAGTCGGCCGGATTCCAAAGTCTGGGTCCGACATCGGCTGATGTCGTATTTCTCTCCGACGTCAGAGCGGCTGTAGTATATAAGCATCAGCCGACGCCGCCATCTTCAGTGTTTCTTGCCCCAGATGCCAGGTGCCCTCCAAGGAAGGCTGTAATCAAATTGGAAGACAATAATAGGTTTCCAGACAATAAATAAGCAATAAACAGATACACCATAACAGATATCCCCAGCTAAGGATAACAGGGAGAGGAGTGGACCCAAGGCATAGAGGGGAAGGAGGGAGCTGCAGTTGCATATCTATCGGACATCTACATTTATGGTAGGTACAAAACTGTACTATGTCCTTCAAGAATGCAACTGCAGTCATAACATATGGGTTGAATACCATAGCTTAGCTGGGGGAGGTGGTATGCTCTAAGAAAAAGGATGGTGTAGCTATCAATCCCTGCAGGACTGCCGAAGCAAAGCCTGCTCTGGATCTGGAATATAAAGGTAGGTTGTAGTGTTTGGAAAATGTATGCACGGAGCTCCATGTAGCAGCTTCTAGAATGTCTTTTGTAGGCACCCCTCTTAAAAATGCTGTAGAGGTGGCTGTAGCTCTGGTGGAGTGTGGTCTGATATTGGCTAGCACACTCTTTCCATGGAAGGAATAACAGAATCTGATGCAATGTCCAATCCATTTTGAAATTGTCTGTTTGGAAATTGCTTTTCCTTGTATTCCAGGGGCGTAAGCTACAAAAAGCTGATCAGACTTCCTACTGGTCTTGGTTCTGTCTAGGTAGTAGCGAAGTTGTCTGTGTATGTCCAAGGTATGTAACAGTCTTTCCCCTTTGTTCTCAGGATTGGGAAAGAAAGTAGGCAGGTGAATTGCTTGATTTAAAGAAACCCTAGATACCACTTTTGGCAGAAAGGTAGGGTTGGTTCGTAAGGAGACCCTGTCTCTGTGAAAAGTTATGAACGGTGGTATTGCCATTAAGGCCTGTAATTCCGAAACCCTTCTTGCTGAGGTAATGGCCAGCAGGAAAGCTGTCTTCCAGGAAAGAAATTGCAAATCCACAGAAGCTGCTGGCTCGAAGGGAGGTAGAGTCAATTTTTCTAGGACAAAATTGAGGTCCCAAGCTGGTACTGGTGCCTTTCTTGGGGGCTTTATATTCTTGATTCCTCTAAGAAATTGCCTTAACAAAGGATGTGAAAACACAGGTGGATCAGTGTTGTATCTAGCTGAGATAGCTGAAGCATGTATTTTTATGGAAGAGTATGAGAGTCCATTATGTAGCATATCTGCCAAGTATTCCAGAATGAGTGGAATGCTCAAAAGTGATGCATCATGACCCTTGTTGGTATTCCAAATGCTGAATCTCTTCCATTTGGCTGAGTAAGTCTTTCTGGTGGATGGTCTGCGGGCTTCTGTTAATATCCGCTGAACTTCCTTGGAGAGAGGTAAATTGAGGTTATTTATGGGATTTCCCAAGCTGTTAGCTGTAGCGTCTGGATGTTGGGATGAACTGTCCTGAAGTTGTGTTGAGTCAAAAGTTGGGGCCATTTTGGAAGGGCCCACGTTTTGTTGTGACATATGCTCCGTAGTAGTGGGTACCAGTGTTGTCATGGGCAGTCTGGAGCTATTAGGATCCCCTTTGGCTGCTCTGCTTTGATCTTTAATAACACTGTGGTCATCAGTGACAGAGGTGGAAATGCATAAATTATTAGGGAGCTCCAGTTGAATGAGAGGGCATCTATCTTCCATGCTTGTGGATGATATGTCCTTGAGCAGAACTTTTGTAAGTGATGATTGAGGTGGGAGGCAAATAGGTCTACGTCCGGCCTGCCCCATGTCGAGGTGAGTCGTATAAAGATGTCTGGATGTAGCCTCCATTCGTGGGGGTCTAGGAAATTCCTGCTTAGACTGTCCGCCAGAACATTGTCTTTGCCTGGAACAAACTGGGATTGTAACTGTATGTTTAGACCCAGTGATTTTTCCCAAAGATTCACTGTCAGTCTGCAAAGGGGGTAAGAATGAGTGCCCCCCTGCTTGTTTATGTACCACATCACAGTGATGTTGTCTGTCCGTATTAGTAGGTGGCCTTGTTGAAGTTGTTGTCCAAAGGCCTCGATGGCATGCATTACTGCTAGCATTTCTTTTTGGTTGATATGCAGATGTGTTTCCTTTGGAGACCATTGCCCTTGAATACATCTGCCCTCCATGTGTGCCCTCCATCCAAGGTCTGAGGCGTCTGTGGTCATGGTCTGTGTTACCTGAGGTTTTTTGAATGACATACCTGCGTTTGACTGGCTTACTGTGGTCCACCATAGAAATTCCTTTTGAAGACATGGAATGAGCGGAATAGTTGCTTCTAGGTTGTTGCTGTGTTGAGACCATAAGCTTTTTAAGTACCATTGAAGCTTTCTCATGTGTAGTCTTGCTAGTGGAACCAGGAGAATGCAGGATGCCATGTAACCCAGGGCCTGTAGGAAACTCCTGCAGTCATCTGGGTGAGCTTTGCTAAACTTTTGAAATAATGAGTTAACTTCTTTTGCTTGTCTTCTGTCAGGTAAGCCATTTGAGAGGCTGTGTCTAGTTTGGCTCCTAAGAAGGTTATTTGCTGGGATGGTTGAAGTCTTGACTTTTGAAAGTTGACTGTGTATCCCAGAGCCTGTAGCAAGTGTATGACATAATTCAAGTTTTTTGTCAAGGTTAGTTTGTTGTCCGCTTGTATGAGGCAATCGTCCAGGTACGGGTAGATTTGAATCCTGGAGCCTGCAATGAGCAATTACTGATGCCAGGCATTTCGTGAATACTCTGGGCGCAGTAGATAAGCCAAATGGCAATGCTGAGAATTGATAATGCTCTGGCCCTGCAAGAAATCTGAGGTATCTTCTGCAGCTGTGTCTGATAGGGACATGCAGGTATGCCTCCTTGATGTCCAGAGTAATCAGCCAAGACCCCTTGCCCAGCATGGGAAGGAGTTGCTGTAGAGTCAGCATTTTGAACTTTGGTACTATGAGAAAAGTGTTTAAAGTGGACAAGTCCAGTATTGGTCTCCATTGAGTTTCTTTTCTTGGAACAAGGAACAGTCTTGAATAAAACCCTGACCTTGTTCTTGTTGTGGAACTTTTCTATTGCTTTGATCTGAGCAAGCAGAGAAATTTGCTTGATAGCCTCTGCCCTCTGATTTTGTGGAAGGTTTGGCATGCCTTGTTTTCTTGGCAAGGTATGAAAGTGGAACCTGTAACCGTGGTCTATAATGTCCAAAATCCATTTGTCTTTTGTCAGTTTGTGCCAGTTTTTTGAAAACAAAGATAACTTTAAAGGAGCTTCTGTTTGCTCCTTGGTCAGCGGAACTAGAGGAAAGTCAATGAGATTGTCCCGGAGAAACCCCTGTGTCACTTCTTTGGTTTGCTGGTTGCCATTGTTGTCCCCTGTAGGATCCTCTGTATTGCCCTCTTGCTCGGGCACGCCTGTTTTTGCCCCTTTGAAATCTTTCAGGATTAGGAAATGACCAGTTTTTAGAAGGCCAGTTCCTGCTGAATCTGGGCGGCTGAACCTGGAGGAAATCTTTGACTGTCTGAACTGACTTGGCTTTTTCCTCAATGGACTTTAACACATCTTTAGCATTAGCATCAAAAAGCTTGTTCTTTTCCAAGGGTGCGTCAATAAGTTTTGCCTTAACATGATCTGGTAAAGGTTGTTCTTTTAACCATGCATGTCTACGAATGACCGCCCCTGTCATAGCTGCCCTACATGAAGCCTCCAATGCATCATATCCACACTGCAGAAAGTGATTGCTAACCTGCTGAGAATTATGCATGGAAAGCAAAGGGTTTTTGGAGGTGGTAGCTGAAACCCCTTTAGGCCCCTGGGAAATTGTTTCTAAATCAACAGCATGGGCCCTAAAGAAATGAGAATGGGTTTCTGGGACCCTATAGTATCTGTCAGGCTTGACAGGAGCAGGAGGAAGAGTATCAGGGGTAACATTGGAGTCAGAGTATAAATCATCCAAAACATCAAGCACAGGAGGTATAGCTAAGGGTCTGTGTTGGGGCTTTTTAAGGAAGGTTCGAAGGCGCTTTCTGGAATCTGAATATTCCTGGCCTTGCCACTTAAAATGCTCCCTCATGGAATGCAGAACTTCCCCAAAAGAAATATCCTCAGGAGGAGAGGCCGAGGGAATGGAGTCCTCTGCATCTGAATCCTCATAGGTCTGGAAGGGCTCTTCCTGGCTTTCGGAGAGAACAGAGTCCTCAGAATCTTCATCTGAAGGAAGAGGGTCAGAGGGTTCAACCCTGGGCCTCTTATCAGGAGGAGGCTGGGATCCTCTCTCAGGATGGGCCTGGGAACCTCTGATCAGGGAAATTAAATCTGCGGCCATAGACATGATTTGAGTTTCAGCAGTAGGCTGAGGTAAGGTTTTAGCAGTAAGATGCTTGGTCTTGCTGGCTGCCTTAGCACGTGTGTAGGCCTTGATAGACATGGACATGGGAGGCCTAGCCACTCCACGTGCAGGAGTGACCTTATCAACAGCAATGGTCTCGGGCATTTCCTCGGTTTCGGTATCCGGAGGAAAATCAATAACTGGCGTCGGAGTGGCCTCCGGTATCGGAGGTATCGGTAATGCGGTGTCTTCGGTTCGGAGCGGTGGAATAACTGTCTCAGAGGGAACCGGGGCACTCGCGGTTAGTTTAGGCATGGTGTCGGTGAAAGATGCGGGCCGAGGATGTCGGTCCCGGTCTTTTCATTTCTTAGGAGTCTGCGTTGTCGGTTGTTCCGACGGCATTGTATAATCAAATTTTTCGCCAAAAAAGTCTTCAGCGAACTCCGCCCGCTTATTGAAGCGAGCACAGGCTGCACAGGCAGAGACGTCGTGGTCTGGGCCAAGGCAAGGGAGGCAGAAAGAGTGGAAATCCTTATGAGGTATTTGTTTACCACAAGACAAACAATTATTTACTTTTTCAGTAATTTCTGACATCGGCTGAGGCAAGAAAAGGTCCCAGCTTTTTGATGACTTTGGTTTCGAAGAATACAGGAGCTGACCGACCGGCACTTGCGAACTGCTTCTGCTTTGGGCACCGCGCGGCAAGAAAGACTGAAGAAGATGGCGTCAGCTGAAGCTTATATACTCCAGCCGCTCTGACGTCGGAGAGAAATGCGACATCAGCCGGACCCAGACTTTGGAATCCGGCCGACCGAGGGCTGCCTGAGGCAGGACAACCCATATGTTATGACTGCAGTTGCATTCTTGAAGGACATCTCTTCTGCCTTTGGGGTGATGTCTGCCATTGAAACCTCCTCCTCCGCCTCTGGAGGAAGTGTCCCCCGTGTGGGTTTGAAAACGTCCTTGAGATTTCCAGAACCATATTTTCTTCCCACCTCACTGCTTTCTAGAGAACGTTCATAGAGAGGTATAAAACTTGATTTCAATGGCAGACAGGGTCTTCTGCTCACTACGGGTGAGTGTACCTTTCACTAATGGCCCGAACAAGGAGGAGCCATCAAAGGGGGCATTAACAAAAGACGCCTTTAAGTGTTCCATAAAGTTGCATAGCCTCATCCAGGCATGTCTCCTAATGGCTATGCTTGAACTGGTGGTTTGTGAGAAACTCTCCACTGTATGGGAGATCAGCCTCATCAATGAATTGGCAATAGATGAAATATTAGCCAACTGAGGAGAAACCATTTTGAGATCCTCTGCAGACAGACTCAGTGAGAGAGATTGAAAGCTCCTTGATCACATCTCTTTTTAAGCAGGTAAAATTTACAGGTAATTTAACAACCTCAGTATAAATGTAGCTGAGGTGTACATGCGCTTTCCAAATCTGTCCATCTCTGCAGACTCCCCGTTTGGTGGATGGGCTAAGAAGCTTTGCTCAGCTAGTTCCTTCTTAGTGGCTGCTGCCACAACTATGGTATCACAGGGGATATTCTTACTCCAGTGGGATTTGTCTGAAGGAGGAGCTAAGAATTTAGCTGGTGGCTTGGGGATGGGCTTGACCGTGTCTGGGTCCTTCAAAGCCCTGCAGGAAACTAGATCAATAAATTAATCTGCCAGGGGGTCACCCAAGATGTAGATGGGCCAGCCCCGAAAATCTCCAGGAATACTGACTCCTCAAAAGAAGGAGTTTGGAATACCAGCTATTGTTTTGTATGAGGATTTCCAAGATGTCCCCAAAGGTGACATCATCAGGTGGCAATTGGGTGGATCTTTCTACCTCATCAAAATTGGGGTCTTCCATTTGAGACTCCATAGGGGAATCTAAGTGCCTCCTCTTTCACATTTTCTTCCACGGTACCTCTGCTGTGGGATGTTCAGGGGAGGTTTCGGAAGAAGGGGGAATCCCTCTGGGGAATGTGTGTGGAGGCTTCCTGGAGTTATCTGACTTTGAGGAGCAGAAATGATGGGTTCAGAGCTTGGACCTGAGGAGGGGAGAGGGGTAGAATCCAAAATGAGAGAGGACGGGTTTCTATGCAAAGGGAAGGTCCTTTCTACTACCTGAAAGGCCAGCAGATATGGGGATAATCCCCTCCCCCAGTGCTGAGGCAGCCGAGGATGAGAGGTTGGGGCTAACCCTAGACCCAAGCTGTCAAGAGCTGGGGCACGAAGGGGAAGGGAGGTAACCAACAACGTTGGACCCAAACCCAACACCTCAGAACCGGCACAGACTTCCTGGATCTGAGACATGCTCTGATCAGACACTAATGGAGCAGGTGTGGTCAGAGAAACTGCAGGAGTCGAGAAAGGGAGCTTCTTCACATCCGACACCAACTGTCTCAGGGATCTTGGATCCTGAGACTCCGAGCCCACAGGTCTGACTGGAGAAAGAGACAACGTTGGTTTGGCAGGTGCACTCATGGAACTGAGAAGGGAAGGTGCTGGCAAGACCCCCATCTGGATCTGAGCCCTAAGAAATCTTTGCATCATTCTTTCCATATCTGCCTCTGTCAAGCTCCTTGAAGACCTGAATGAAGCTGAGAAAGCAGGCCTAGACTGTTTCTTTGGGGTTTGAAACATTTGGGGTGGCATAGCCGGGGAAACCTGGTTTCAATATACATTCCGGGGACTGGATCCTAGCTGTCAGACCCAATGGTCTGGGATCTAAGTGGGTTGAAGAAGGTACAGGAGAGCTAGTGACAGTAATCATAGCTGTCAGATCCAAACAGGCCTGTGGATCCGAGATAGCCATCACAGTCTTTGGATCTGAAGTCTTCCTCTGTTTTTCAGGAGGCTCCAATGATCGATCCTAGACCAATTCATGAGGAAGAATGAAAAGGACAACGTCAGATCTTAAGACAAAATGATGGCAGCCATGAAAATATGTTAGTTTTCAAGCCTACTTGGTTACAAAAACAACTGCTGAAAGCTTAAGCCAAGGGCATCAATGTATACATTCACCTTTGCAAAAAATAAGAGAAACTATCCCAATTCTATATATAATACCAGAGCACGTTTACACCACACTCCCACCCCAGCAATGATCACAGCATATTAGCATTAATCTTGCTGTTGTCTATTCTTTATTCTCTTGTTATAATGTAAAGCCCATATTTCTTATAACCAAAAAGCACTTGTTTATGCCTTTATCACATACAGCAGTCATGAAAACTCCCCATTTTAAATACCTCCCACATCAAACAGAAGTGCTTTACTACATATAACATGCAGTTTATATTATGAAATGTTTTATACAAATACCAATAAGAGTAAAAAATAGTTTTATTTGCAGTTACTTCCCCCTACCCCACCCCCTTAGTATCCTTCTAAACGTTAAGGGGACAAAGTTGTTATATGCTTTACAGTCCATCCACCATGTTAACAAACAATGTCAATAAAAGTCTGGATTTTCTCAACCACTTTTTCTTGCAAAACCATATTTCACAAGTGTAACTGATGCTTTGTACACTGACATTTTTTTCACTAATGTCAGTGTTGCTGGTCTTCTTCCTGTTTATTGCCATCACCCAACACCAGATTCTGGTTCAAGTCCAAAGTACTCCTGATCTAGTCAACTCCTGTGCTTTTTTCTGTCTCTCGAGCATTTTCCTTTGGAACTTTGGAAAAGGTTTCATTGACAAAGTCTCTCTATGAGCTTTAATGTCGGAAGAATGAGATGCAGAGTCCCCTTCTGTTTGCTGGCTTACATTTTTGTAGGATAAACTTTTTTTTTATTTCTCCTTAGCATGTTCTGTATCCAAAAATGTTTTTGATCCACCAGGGAAAAAAAAAGTCTGAAGACAGCTGGATACTGCAGCCTGAATCTGACACCTGCTTCTCAACATTCCCTGATTGCTGGGATAAATTTGTTTCTCTTCTGTCTGGTGTACAGTGAATAACCATTTTCCACACTCTATTGACTCCAATGTTTAATACTTTTTCTGCTGGCATAATTGCATCTTTACTAATATAGGTCTTGTCTGCTTTCTCATGGCCAGGTTTTGAGCATACCAGTCTCATTGCTTACTTGTGCTTTTATAGTATTTTCTTTACAGTTTCTCTGGTACAGCAGAAAATTTGAGGTTTTCCCTGCATGCTCTGTCTTCTAACTCTGTCATTTTTGAAACTGCTATTCCTACGAAGTCTCAGACTCCCTCAACTTTTTTTTTTCATTTTAACCTCTGAATTTTGCAGTTTTATCAGTTCATCTGAATATCTAGTTCAAGCTTCTTCTATTTTCCGGCCTTTTGTTATTCAAGTTGATATATTCCTTCAGTATTTAATTTATTTGAATCACCTCTGAATACATTTGATTTATTTTCTCCTCTAAATTACTGGAAGCCACGTCTTGCACCAAAGCTAAAGCCTAACAGCTGCAGGGTCCTTCCCAGCTAGTGTTTTCTCTTCACCTTTTCTGGTTGAATTTCTTTCAGGTTCTCTACATTTCTTATTTGCTTCCATCCAAGCAGTGTACTTACTAGCTAGTAACTGAATTTTACTCAAGCTGACAACATCACCAGAACTGAAATCTTTAGAAAAGGGTAAGAGAAAACTACATAGGAAAAAATGGGAATTGTGGGAACAATACATACAAGGGATGAATGAGGTTTAAAAGGTGGCAGGACTTAAATGAGCTATGTAATGTTTGACTGAAAAAGATTGGGTAGATTGATGTATAATGTTTACAACTGGGAGTGTGGCACTATGGTTTGTGATGTAAAATGCTTGCAACTAGGATTATGTTGGTGTGGTTTGTTTTCATTTATATAAATGTATGATTACCTATGTAGTAAGTGATGGTTTAATAAAGACGTTTCTTGCTTAAAAAAACAGGAATTGAATAATTTATGTAATGTTGCTCAGGTTACATGATATATAGCAATATATGTGAAGTATAATGTTTGTTATGTTAATTATAGTTTGATTACTTTTATATGAATACAAATTTGCCTAGGTCACAAGTGATAATTCACTAAAGGTGTCTGGAAATAAGCTGACAATATCACTGGCTCTTATTTGTCAGTTATTCACACTGGCCGTCACTATAAGAGGAGGAACAGAATTCCTTCCAGCTGTAACACGAAGTATATTTGATTAAAATGTAAAATTATTTACCCAGAGTACCTAAAGTTGTTCCTTCCAGGGGATGCTAAAACTTTACTGTAAGCTGAGAAAGTAGAGAATTTCTTAAAGGAAAGGACTCCCAGACCAATCTGTATTAGCCTTAGAGCAGCACAGAGCAGAAAGTAATTGTAGCCCAAATACGACAGGAGCCACATCCAAGAGAACCCTTCCAATCTTAAATACAAACTCTGGAGGCAACTTGAAGAAAGAGTGTGGAAATATGTTTATTACACAGGAAATAAAGTATGTAGGTCCATTAACAACACAAATAAGTAAACATTTCAGAGGAAAGACACTTTAGTAGTAGATGCACAATAAGGATGCTGTTACAAACTGAATTGGCTGTTTCTCTGTTCTTTCTTTCCATGCTGCAATATTGAATCTGAAGAAAGTTGTATTGCCACTGTATACAAAGGGATTAGAACACTTGGGTCAAATTAATCAACAGCTAAGTACATGGATAACCAAATGAAAAATCACATATGCAGCTATTACATGGGTAATTATAGGTAGAATTTATGTAGTGGGATCAGAAATCAGGGTTTAAGCAAGACAACTTAACATGATGACTAAATCCAGTATACATCAGCTGTACTAGTTGTACCTAGATGGACTGCTGTGTAACTTGGGAAGAAAGGGCAAACCACATGATGAGGTCTAATCAGTGACCAAGTGGAAATAATTCAGTGGATACATGTTGACTAAAAACTGCACATTTGTGTACAATCAATGTGAAAAGAGCGAAAAGTTTCACCAAACTTGTCCCCCCCCCCAAACTTAAATATGCCTACTCCAAGGTCGCACATCAGCTGAAAAAGAAGAAAACTCCACTGCTGGTGTTGTGTGTGTGTGTGTGTGTGTGTGTGTGTGTGTGTGTGTGTCTGTGTGTCTGTGTGTGTACACCTATATCTATCTTTCTACATACACTATATATATTTACTTACATACCTCTCTCTCTCTCTATATATATATATATATATATACATACACATATACACACACACACACAGTCTCTATACTTTATCTATATAGATAAATACAGATATATATATATTGGGGCTCAACTGCTAGAATTAAATTCACATTTTAGGAATTCCAGACCATTTGAGATAAGCAGAGGTTTGAGACAGGAATTTGTATTGTTGCCCTACTGTCTGCATTATATTTAGTGCCAATTTCTGAAAATATCAGAAAATCTGAACTATCAAGTGCCATGAACAGGATTAAGTGGATGAAAAGATAGCTTTGAATACAGATGACACACTCATTTTTATGAATGAACCAGACAAATAATTGGACATATTGCATGTTTAAAAAAAAAATTGGTAGCATCTCAGGATATAACATAGTAAACCAGTCACAGCCTGTATGAGTGGAACAGTATACCCAGAGATAGTACAGTTGTGTACACATCATAAATGTAGATGTTCGAGTGTATTCACTGTTGCAGTCATTAAATTTGGGTAATCCTGCTAGCAGGTTGCCCTCAGTTGGCCTGAATTCCAAAGTCTTGAGTCCTGCATTGGCTGCTGTTGCCCCTTCCCTGATGTCAGGTCATCAGGGGTATAAAAGAAGCAGCCGACGCCATTTTCTTCAGTTTTTCTTGCCCCAGATGTCAGGTGCCCCCCTAAAAGGGTAGCCAAAAATTATATATATATAAAAATACATGCACCAATATAAATTTTACCTTCATCTACAAGCAAACACATCACACAGATTGTATAAATCAGAGAAGGAAAGATAAGTTCCAGTAGAAAAAAGGGGGATGGCGGGTGGGTAACCTGGACTGCAACAGTGAATACACTCGAACATCTACATTTATGGCAAGTGTACACAACTGTACTATGTTCTTCGTGTTTCACTGCTGCAGTCATTACATTTGGGTAGAGTCCCAAAGCTATGGTTGGGAGGCTGGAGCTAAACAGCATTAGGAGCGGCTATGAGGCCCTGCAGAACTGCAGTGGCAAAGCCTGCCCTGGATTTAGAGTAGAGTGGCAGATGATAGTGCTTTGTAAAGGTGTGTACTGAACTCCAAGTAGCAGCCTCTAAAATGTCTTTGGTTGGTACTCCCCTGAGAAAGGCTGTTGAAGTGACTGCAGCTCTGGTTGAATGTGGCCTAATTCTTGTCATGGTGAAAATAGCAGAAACTAATGCAGTGGCCTATCCACTTTGAAATAGTCTGCTTTGAGATAGCCTTTCCTTGTGATCCTGCAGCATATGCCACTAGTAATTGGTCTGTCTTCCTGAAAACTGGTTCTGTCCAAGTAGAATCTAAGCTGTCTGTGTATGTCCAAAGAATGCAGAATTCTCTCCCCCTTGTTCTGTGGATTTGGATTAAAAGTTGGCAGATGAATAGTTTAGTTAAGAGCCACAATGGACACCACTTTAGGCATAAATGTTGGGTTTGTCCTCAGAGAAACCCTGACATGATAAAAGGGTCCACAGCCATGAGTGCCTGTAGCTCTGAAACTCGTCTTGCAGAAGTTATTGCTAGGAGCAGAGCTGTTTTCCAAGATAAAAACTTTATGTCAGCAGAAGCAGCTGGCTCAAAAGGAGGCAGGGTGAGTTTTTCCAAGACATAGTTGAGGTCCCATGCAGGTATCGGTGTTCTCCTTGGAGGCCTTACATTTTTGGCTCCTCTGAGGTACTGATTTAATAAAGGATGAGAAAAGATTTGTGGCTCTGTATTGTAATGAACCGAAATGGCAGAGGCATGAATTTTAATTGAGGAAAAAGATAGGCCTTTGTCCAGCATCTCAGTTAAGTATTGCAAAATCTGAGGAATATTTGGTACAGCTGTATCAGTTCCTTGTGCATGGTTCCAAGCACAGAATCTCTTCCATTTTCCAGCATAAGATTTTCTAGTACTAGGCCTTCTGGCTTCCAAAATGACATCCATCACAACTTTACTAAGAGGTGTGTTTTGTATGATTACATCATGCGCCATGCTGCCAGGTTTAAAGTCCTGAGTTGGCTGTGCAGGTTCTGATTGTTTTGCTGGGACAGTAGATGGGGTATTTGAGGTAAGGTCCAAGCTGGGCACTGAGACAAGTTCCTTAGGATTGGAAACCAGTACTGGCGGGGCCAGTCTGGGGCAATCAGTATCATCTTTGACTTCTCCTGTCTGACCTTTAGGAGTACCTTGGGGAGGAGAGGCAGTGGAGGAAAGGCATATACTGATTGTTTTTTCCAGCTGAAAGATAGGGCGTCCACTTTCCATGCTTGTCTGTGATAAGTCCTTGTGTAGAATCTTTTTAGTTGGTAGTTGTGAGGGGAGGCAAATAGATCTATGTCCGGACATCCCCATTTCCTTGTGATCATGCTGAAGACTTATGGATCCAGGTGCCACTCATGGGGATCCATGAGGTTTCCGCTTAGTTTGTCTGTCAGAGCATTTTCCTTTCCTGAAAACTCATCAGCTTGAATGTAAACCCATACATCACAATATGGGTTGCAAACTGGCTAAGTGACAGAACCCACAGGGTCAGAGTTGCTGGAGCCATGTCAGACTTAAAGCCTGTCACAAGTGGTGTCCCACAGGGCTCAGTCCTGGGTCCACTCTTGTTCGGCATCTACTTTTCTGAAGTACAAGCAAACACAGGAGGGTTATGGCTGACAAAGTTTGCAGATGACTGCAAACTGGGCGCCATAGTCGAAAACACATCTGACACAGATATCCTCCAGAAGGGCCTCACAGAAATGGATAACTGGTGCCAGAGCCATGGCCTGAAGTTAAACGCCAAAAATGCATAGTCATACCCTTTGGGAAAAACAAGGCTACCCTAGCTACCATATAGGTGGCAATCCACTGAGCACAGAAAAAAGTCATCAGAGATCTGGGGACCCAGGTTGACAGTAGCCTTTCGCTTGACACTCATGTTGCTAAAGTAGTTAGGAAAACCTTCTATATCACC
Source organism: Protopterus annectens (assembly GCF_019279795.1). Classification (NCBI taxonomy): domain Eukaryota; kingdom Metazoa; phylum Chordata; order Ceratodontiformes; family Protopteridae; genus Protopterus; species Protopterus annectens. The sequence goes on along the minus strand of NC_056732.1, from coordinate 375,300,401 downwards.
CACCTGATCATGAAGGGATTCACATCTAGATCAAGGGAGGTCATCGTCCCCTGTACTCATCACTTATTAGACCTATGATTGAGTACAATGCCCGCTCGAATGTATCTGACCAGACACCTGCTGCAGCTTGAAAGGCCCCAAAAGTTCCTCACCAAAAGGATAAAGGGTCTCAAAATATGTCTTATGCTGCCCGACTGAAAGAACTCCAGCTCTATTCAGTCTCATACCGCTTGCTCAGAGGTGACCTGTGCCTGACATATAAGGCCATGTCAAACCCAGATTTGATGAATATGCTTCACCTCAAAAATCTAGATCCCTCAGAACCACAAGGGCGGAGACTTAAACCTTGACACGGTTATAAATAGAACGTGCTGGAGGGACAGATTCATCACCCAGAGACTCCCTATGCTGTGGAACAAAATCCCGGTACATGTGAGGCAGAGCACCTCTCTGGTCTTGTTCAAGAGGAATCTTGACCAATGGATGGGAGATTGCAGATATACCCCAGGGATTACTTCAGCGTCACTGCTTGACAGAGGCACAGCAAAATGATAGGCATAGTTTTTATTCAAACTAAAGGGGTGGCGAAAGCCACATAACTATGGGCTAGGCTTATAAATGCCCTTGGGCAGATAGCCTAGTATGAACCTATGAACCTATGATGATTAAATCCAGTATACATCAGCTGTACTAGTTGTACCTAGATGGACTGCTGTGTAACTTGGAAAGAAAGGGCAAACCACATGATGAGGTCTAATCAGTGACCAAGTGGAAATAATTCAGTGGATACATGTTGACTAAAAACTGCACATTTGTGTACAATCAATGTGAAAAGAGCGAAAAAAGTTTCACCAAACTTGTTCCCCCCCCAAACTTAAATATACCTACTCCAAGGTCGCACATCAGCTGAAAAAGAAGAAAACTCCACTGCTGGTGTTGTGTGTGTGTGTGTGTGTGTGTGTGTGTGTACACCTATATCTATCTTTCTACATACAGACATACACTATATATATTTACTTACATACCTCTCTCTCTATATATATATATATATATATATACATACATATATACACACACACACACACACACACACACACACACACACACACACAGTCTCTATACTTTATCTATATAGATAAATACAGATATATATATATTGGGGCTCAACTGCTAGAATTAAATTCACATTTTAGGAATTCCAGACCATTTGAGATAAGCAGAGGTTTGAGACAGGAATTTGTATTGTTGCCCTACTGTCTGCATTATATTTAGTGCCAATTTCTGAAAATATCAGAAAATCTGAACTATCAAGTGCCATGAACAGGATTAAGTGGATGAAAAGATAGCTTTGAATACAGATGACACACTCATTTTTATGAATGAACCAGACAAATAATTGGACATATTGCATGTTTAAAAAAAAAATTGGTAGCATCTCAGGATATAACATAGTAAACCAGTCACAGCCTGTATGAGTGGAACAGTATACCCAGAGATAGTACAGTTGTGTACACTTATCATAAATGTAGATGTTAGAGTGTATTCACTGTTGCAGTCATTAAATTTGGGTAATCCTGCTAGCAGGTTGCCCTCAGTTGGCCTGAATTCCAAAGTCTTGAGTCCTGCGTTGGCTGCTGTTGCCCCTTCCCTGATGTCAGGTCATCAGGGGTATAAAAGAAGCAGCCGACGACATTTTCTTCAGTTTTTCTTGCCCCAGATGTCAGGTGCCCCCCTAAAAGGGTAGCCAAAAATTATATATATATAAAAATACATGCACCAATATAAATTTTACCTTCATCTACAAGCAAACACATCACACAGATTGTATAAATCAGAGAAGGAAAGATAAGTTCCAGTAGAAAAAAGGGGGATGGCGGGTGGGTAACCTGGACTGCAACAGTGAATACACTCGAACATCTACATTTATGGCAAGTGTACACAACTGTACTATGTTCTTCGTGTTTCACTGTTGCAGTCATTACATTTGGGTAGAGTCCCAAAGCTATGGTTGGGAGGCTGGAGCTAAACAGCATTAGGAGCGGCTATGAGGCCCTGCAGAACTGCAGTGGCAAAGCCTGCCCTGGATTTAGAGTAGAGTGGCAGATGATAGTGCTTTGTAAAGGTGTGTACTGAACTCCAAGTAGCAGCCTCTAAAATGTCTTTGGTTGGTACTCCCCTGAGAAAGGCTGTTGAAGTGACTGCAGCTCTGGTTGAATGTGGCCTAATTCTTGTCATGGTGAAAATAGCAGAAACTAATGCAGTGGCCTATCCACTTTGAAATATTCTGCTTTGAGATAGCCTTTCCTTGTGATCCTGCAGCATATGCCACTAGTAATTGGTCTGTCTTCCTGAAAACTGGTTCTGTCCAAGTAGAATCTAAGCTGTCTGTGTATGTCCAAAGAATGCAGAATTCTCTCCCCCTTGTTCTGTGGATTTGGATTAAAAGTTGGCAGATGAATAGTTTAGTTAAGAGCCACAATGGACACCACCTTAGGCATAAATGTTGGGTTTGTCCTCAGAGAAACCCTGACATGATAAAAGGTTCCACAGCCATGAGTGCCTGTAGCTCTGAAACTCGTCTTGCAGAAGTTATTGCTAGGAGCAGAGCTGTTTTCCAAGATAAAAACTTTATGTCAGCAGAAGCAGCTGGCTCAAAAGGAGGCAGGGTGAGTTTTTCCAAGACATAGTTGAGGTCCCATGCAGGTATCGGTGTTCTCCTTGGAGGCCTTACATTTTTGGCTCCTCTGGGGTACTGATTTAATAAAGGATGAGAAAAGATTTGTGGCTCTGTATTGTAATGAACCGAAATGGCAGAGGCATGAATTTTAATTGAGGAAAAAGATAGGCCTTTGTCCAGCATCTCAGTTAAGTATTGCAAAATCTGAGGAATATTTGGTACAGCTGTATCAGTTCCTTGTGCATGGTTCCAAGCACAGAATCTCTTCCATTTTCCAGCATAAGATTTTCTAGTACTAGGCCTTCTGGCTTCCAAAATGACATCCATCACAACTTTACTAAGAGGTGTGTTTTGTATGATTACATCATCCGCCATGCTGCCAGGTTTAAAGTCCTGAGTTGGCTGTGCAGGTTCTGATTGTTTTGCTGGGACAGTAGATGGGGTATTTGAGGTAAGGTCCAAGCTGGGCACTGAGACAAGTTCCTTAGGATTGGAAACCAGTACTGGCGGGGCCAGTCTGGGGCAATCAGTATCATCTTTGGCTTCTCCTGTCTGACCTTTAGGAGTACCTTGGGGAGGAGAGGCAGTGGAGGAAAGGCATATACTGATTGTTTTTTCCAGCTGAAAGATAGGGCGTCCACTTTCCATGCTTGTCTGTGATAAGTCCTTGTGTAGAATCTTTTTAGTTGGTAGTTGTGAGGGGAGACAAATAGATCTATGTCCGGGCATCCCCATTTCCTTGTGATCATGCTGAAGACTTGTGGATCCAGGTGCCACTCGTGGGGATCCATGAGGTTTCTGCTTATTTTGTCTGCCAGAGTATTTTCCTTTCCTGGCAGGAATTGTGCCTGCAAATGTACTTGGTAAGTCAATGCTGTGTCCCACAAAGTCATGGCTAGTCTGCAAAGGGGGGTAAGAATGTGTACCCCCCTGCTTGTTTATATACCACATGACCGTGGTGTTGTCTGTTTTTATCAGTAGTTGTCCCAGATGAAGTAGGTCCTTGAAGGCTGTCAGGGCATTTTGAACGGCTAGCATCTCTTTTGATTGATATATAGATGCATTTGGTTTGAGGACCATGTGCCCTAATGCATCTTCCTGCCATGTGGGCCCCCCAGGCATAATCTGATGCATCTGTTGTTAGTGTCTGCCTGACTGGGGGTAATGTGAAAGGCTGTCACTTGTTCTGGTGACAAGCCTTCGCCCACCATCGAAACTCCTGTTGCAGGCAGGGAATGAGAGTAATCCTTGTTTCCAGGCTGTGGCAATGTTGAGTCCAAACATTTTTAGGTACCATTTAAGTTTCCTCATATGCAGTCTTGCATATGGAATTAGTAGGATGCAGGATGCCATGAAGCCCAAAGCCTGCAGAATTTTTCTTGCGGATAACTGGGCCTTTGTTGCCAACATTTTGAAATAGGTAGTCAAGTTGCCTTTGTTTGTCTGGAATGAGATAAACCATCTGGGCAGTTGTATTTAAGCTTGCACCCAGGAATATTATCTCTTGACAGGGTACTAATTTTGATTTCTTTTCGCTGACTGTGTACCCTAGGCATGTTAGAAGTCTTTTCACAAACGCTAGATGCTGTAGAAGAATGTCCTTGTTCTCTGCTTGAATTAGACAGTCGTCGAAGTAAGGATATATTTGTATTCCTCTTTGTCTGCAGAATGCAATTACTGGTGCCAGGCACTTTGTAAAGACCCTGGTCGCAGTAGATAAGCCAAATGGCAGTGCAGAGAATTGGTAATGCATTGAGCCAGCCTTGAATCTGAGGTATCTTCTGCATGATTGTCTGACTGGGACATGCAGGTATGACTCTTTTAGGTCTAAAGTCACAAGCCAAGCATTCTTCATGGGCAGCAACTGCTGCAAATTCAACATTTTGAATTTTGGTATATCCAGGAATGTGTTCAGAACAGATAGGTCCAGTATTGGTCTCAGAGTCTTGTCCTTTTTGGGTACCAAGAACAGTCTTGAGTAAAATCCTTGTCCCTGCTCTTGCTCTAGTACTTGTTGAATGGCCCCCATGTCCATGAGGGATGAGACTTGTTTTTGTGCCTCTGCCCATTGATTTTTTGGCAGATCTGGCCAGTCATTTGCCTTTGGCAGGGTATGGAAATGGAACTTGTAGCCTTGTGACACTATATTTAGAACCCACTTGTCCTGGGTTATAATGTGCCAATTTTGAGAAAAAAGTGCTAATTTTCCCCCTAAGGGTGCTGCCAGGAGATAAGTTCTTGGTGCAGGCAGGGGGAAGTCATTGGGACTGTTTCCTGTATGGTTGTGATTTGTCTTCTCCAACTTTGGAAGTAGAAGCACCCCATTGCTTTGACCTGTATGAACCTTGCGCCTGGGATCTGCCTCTAGGGCATCTGGATCTGCCCCTTTGAGGTCTGTCTGACACAGGAAAGGACCAATTCTTTGTAGGCCAGTGTCTACTAAACCTAGGTGGCTGTACTTGTAAAAAAATCTTTGACAGTTTGCATAGACTTAGCTTTGTCCTCCATTTTCTTTAACACCTCTTCTGCCTTAACACCAAATAAAGTATCATGCTGTAAAGGTGTGTCTAATAATTTAACCTTGACATGATCAGGCAGATTTTGTTCCTTTAACCAAGCATGCCTTCTAATTACAGAACCCATAACTGCGGCCCTGCAGGAGGCCGCCAAGGAATCAAAATCACATTGCAAAGTATACTTTCCAACTTGCTCAGCTGCATGCAATAAACCCTGCATTTCCTTGTTTTCTGCACATTCAGTGTTTAACAACATTTTCTGTTTAAGCAATGCCATGACATGTTGCTGATATTTAAGCATATGAAACTGACAGTTTAAGGCCCTTATAGCCAAGGCAGCAGATGTGTAAACCTTTTTTCCCCATCTATCCAGTGCCCTGGAATCTCTGTCAGAGGGGGTAGGTTTTTTTGCAGTGGAAGCCTTAACTCCCTTGGGACCTTCTGAAATAGTTTCTGGGTCTGCAGCAGGGTTTTTAAAAAGGAATTTATGAGAGTCAGGAACCCTGCAATATCTGTCAGGCTTAACAGGAGCTGGAGGGTAAAGAGTCAGGGGTAAGACTAGACTCCGAAAACACATCATCTACAATGTCTAACACAGGTGGAATGGCTAGACACCTGTGTTGAGGTAGTAAAAGGAAATCCCTGAGCCTCTTTTTAGATTCTGAAAAATCTTGGCTCTCCCAGTGGAAATGCTCCCCCTCATGGTATGTAAGGTTTCCCCAAAAGAATAGTCCTCTGGAGGAGAAGCTAAAGGTATAGATTCTTCAGCATCAGAATCCTCATAGGGGGGAAGAGAATATTCCTGATCAGAAGAGGAATCAGAAGAAATAGAAACCTGATCTGAAGATTCATAGTCAGTCTCTTGCCTAGGCTTCTTATCAGGAGGGGGATGGGAACCCTTGATCGAGGTAATCAAGTCTTCGGCCATTTTGAGCATCTGTTTTTTGGGCATAGAGGCCTGTCCACGTGGCTCTTGAGTTTGTTTCTTTGCTTTAGAAGGAGCTTTAGTCTTTGCCTTTGAAGCTGAAGTCGGTTTAATGTAAAGATGTTTAGGTCTGAATACACCCACAGAAGCCGGTGCCTGCTCAGAGGCTCCGGACCTATCTGAGGGAATAGTATCTGAGGCTCCAATACCTTGAGTTTCCAGCGGCATGGCCGACTCCACGTGGGAGTCGGTAGCGGCCTGCGGCTCTAAAGTAGCGGGCATCAGGGGCTGAGAAAGCACCTCACTGAGAACCGGCGACTGGCTTAGGAGAAGCTTTATCATCGGTTTTGGGCCTCAGTTGTTTATCTCTCTCCTTTTCTTTGCGTTTTTTGTGAACTCCGGTAGTCGGATGGCTATCTGACATTTCTGGATAATTAAATCGGCATCCAAAATAGTTTAAAGCAAAATCATAACAACGCTTAATAGTGCGTTGGTTAAATCTAGCACAAAACCGACAACCAGAAACGTTGTGATCAGGGCCTAGGCAAGCAATAGGTATTTGCTTTCCACAAGAAATACAATTATTTACTTTTTCTGACATCAGTCTGGAGCAAGAAAAAAGTTTCCCCAATGGGGTACTTAGCTTTATTGAAGAATTTGGATCTGAAATTCGAACACGAAAATCTCAGGAGTCGGCTGGCTGGCACTTGCGAACTGCTTCTGCTTCAGGCACCGCGCGGCAAGAAAGACTGGAGAAAATGGCATCGGCTGCTTCTTTTATACCCCTGACAACCTGACGTCAGGGAAAGGGTGACAGCAGCCGACGCAGGCCCCAAGACTTTGGAATTCAGGCCGACTGAGGGCAACCTGCCAGCAGGATTACCCAAATGTAATGACTGCAACAGTAAAACACGAAAGCAGTTTGGATGCAGAGGAAATGGTCGTTAACATTTATGAAAAGTTGATTACAAGAATATCCAATGGATATTAAAAGTTGTAAATGATGAACCTAGAATTGGATGTGAAGGTCCATTCAACTGCTACTCTCTCAGTTCGACTACGGTTTGATATCTACCAATCTTTTCCTGGATATGGTCCTCAAAATGTATTATGACAGTCAAAAGTAGGGTGTCAGATTTTGTATGGGAAGAAGCAAGATGTAGGAACTCATGTGACAGACTAATAGCCTCCACGAAATGAGGAGGTCTGGGGTTACATGATCCAAAATGGTACTATGAAGCAGTCTAGATGAAGATCTTAATAACAAATCTTGAATATGAGGCAAACTGCAGGAGGATAACAGTGGAAATATTACATTCTCAACCAATCAGTTATCATATTTATTATGGAGTTTAGTGTTTGGAAAAAATCCTCCCCAGATACAGTCAAACATATCACTATTTTTGTAAGAATGTCTCTCAAAAAAGAACAGAATATTAAATGAAGAAACTTATCAGCATGTTGGGAGTTGTACAAAGAGGGTAAACATGAATGCTGTTACAACTTTGGGAACAGATAAAAAGAGGGAATAACTGGCTAGAGTGTAGAAGGGTAAAGGAAGAGTTTAACCTTGAACAAGTGTGGAAGTTGGAACATGAAGGTATTATTACAACAGCAAAAAAAAAAACTAAAACTGAATCCCTGATGACATTAAAGATAAACTTCACCATGGTAGAAATTGTTGTAAAAGAGAAGGAAATGCAAGCAAGGCATAAACTGGTGATAAATTAAGCTTATACAGGGATTCTAGACTTATACAAGAAAGGAAGGAATATAAGTACCAAAACAGGGATGGAAGAGAACCTAAGACAGACCATCAAAGACCAGGCTCAAAGGTTTGCATCACTTTGCCCTGTTATTTCCCATATATTCTGCTTCTCCTAAAAGTTCAGTTTTGTAACTTAATGGCATTTTGTATTATTTACTGATATTTTATATAAAAGAATGAACTGAAAATATACTGATGAACATAACAGGCACAGACATTTCTAGCTCATTCAAAAATCAGCATAATCATGTAGTGCGTTATACTGACGTTGATCCGAGTGCCGGAAGTGATGGAGACTGAAACATATAAAGAAAGCAAGAAGAAGGACCACTGTTCTTTGCCTGTATGGATACTTCTAATATTGTTAAACTTACACTCATCTACACATTATTTTTTGCATAAATATATATTGTAACAAACAACTACCAATATCCTTTTCAAGCAAAAAAGCAAACAAAGAACGTATTGTCAAACATACCTTTGAGGAAATAGCTAAGTTTGTAGCAGTGAACAGACTATGATCGAAATGTCAAATAAAATTAAACAGAAGCTGTCTGTGCACAATTTTCTCTCTTTTATCATTTCTTAATGCGCCTACCAGCAGTTTCCAAGAATTCCACATATTTTCATCTTTGTGGTATTAGCAATAATGCACACTGACTAGATTCCCCTCTGTGCTTCTCCACCCACAAAATTAAAATACACCCAGAATGATGTCAATACATCACATGTGGACACTAGCTGAAACAGATGCCAATTAAAACAAGAATGATAGGGGGGACATCAGAAGATTCAAAACTTAAATTTTAAAGGCTTAAACTATTTTTTTTTTAAAGTAATGGATGTTCGAAGACTACCTGAAATGCGATGCAAGATGCAGAGGGGCAAAATGGAACTGCAGAGATAAAGTCCATTTTGGCCATTTGTACTTGGTCTTTAAGAGAAAAGGACTGGAAAATTACATGCTTCCTAGACTAGCAGTAAAAAAAAAAAAAAAAAACTTCTGTGTGGACGTGGACATTTTTCAGTTCCTGTGTTTCTAGCTAATTACTATATATTAAAAAGCAGAAAAAAATCAGTGAATGGTAGTAGAAGTAGCAAAATAAGAAACGTCCTAAATGAAAAAATAAAAACATATCTTGAAATAGTATTAATATTATACAGAATTAACTCAAACCAAAGAATCTTATTCTTACAGCAGATACTAGAAAAAGATGTTTATTTTCAATTAGACATAATAAACCTCACAGTACAGAAATAAAATACAATAACGCTGCACAGTTCTAATATGTTTTCCCAGGAATATAAACAATTACCTGTGTAAAATTTTGAAAAACATGTAAAAATGTATGTATGAAAAATATTAAAATGTGTATAAAAAAAAAAATATATATATATATATATTATATATATATATATATATATATATATAAATAAAACTGATATATGGGTGAGTGGTTATAACTTGGCTGGTCTCAACTTTAATACAGGTTCTAGAGAAATCATTTCATTTAAACCTGGGTGACTGCTAGCCTCAAGCATTAGTTGCCAAAAAAGTTTGTTAAGAAATCTGTAATTTCAATAACAAGGATGTTAATTGAATGTATTAACATTTTAATTAGTTAGGAGACACCACTGGTAGATTCAAATAACATCTGACTGATAAATTCAGCACACTGAGCACTGTTTAGCTTTTCTGATGAAGTGCATATCGACGAAAACGCGCTGAGAACTGTAGCAGCGTTATTGTTTTTGTTTCTGTACTGTGAGGTTTGTTCGTGGAGTGAAAATAAACATCTCTTGCTGATCTGCTGTGCCTATCTTTTGAGTTTACCAGTGTGAGTTTGGGCACATCAACCACTTATTTTTATTATACAGAATTATTAACTCTATTAAGTATTCAGAATTAATCCAAGCAGGATAGACAGTCAGTTTCCAGTTGAAAATCCTTTATTAAGCATACAGAAAAGCAATCCAAACAAAATAAAAAATAAGCAGAATGATAGTTTCCTAAACTTTCTGACTAATATACCAGTTGTCAGTTATGGGAGTTGTTTATTTTATTTTAAAACAAAATGTATTGGTTTACATGTTAAGTTCAAATCCCTTCCTCCATCCTTACCAGTGTGATATTTGAGATGGTTGATGTGAAAAACCTACACACATTGCTAACATACTGGCTGACAGGTTCAGTGCAAACTTCTCCCCCCCTCCCCAAAGGATAAACCCACACACAGTTAGGACAGTTTTTCCCCACCTCAGGATCAGGATCACAAGCCCCAGGAGTGGCCTGTGGCCGCACTGACTGTGGTCCCACTTCGGAGTGCCCACAGACCCTGGAAATACCGCCCCATGCCCCTTGGCTTGACTCTGCAAAAGCCAAAGCAGAGGATCACATAATGGAATAAATAAAATAAGACATGGGAACTGCAGAGACTTCCAAACCCAGTTTGGTTTTGTCAAAAAGGCAGATCCTGCCTCTTAAACTTGGTTGACTTTTGAGACAGTCACCAAGGCCATTGATGAGTACCATACAGGTGACAATCCACTGAGTCATCAAAAAGTCATCGGGGGATAGGGAGAGGACAGAAGTTGATAGTTTTCGTTTGACACTCATGTTGCTAAAAAAGTTAGGAAAACCTTCCCCCACCTTCCACTGAAGATTCACATCTAGATCAAGGGATCTCATCTCGTCCCCTCATCCCCCTCACTCATCAGACCTATGAGACCTATGATTGATACAATGCCCGATCCAGATATATCTGACCACCTGACTGATGCTGCACCCCCCCAAAAGTTCCTCACCAAAAGATAAAAAGGGTCTCAAAAAATATCTTATGCTGCCCGACTGAAAGAACTCCAACTCAGCAGTCTCTCATACGCTTGCTGCAGAGTGACTGTGCCCCTGACATATAAGGCCAGTCAAACCCAGATTTGATGAATAATGCTCACCCTCAAAAAATCTAGATCCCTCAGAACCACAAGGACAGATTCATCACCCAGAGACTCCCTTTGCTGTGGAACAAAATCACATGTGGAGGAGCACCCCTGGGCCTTGTTCAAGAGGAAGGAATCTTGAACCAATGGAGAGAGAGGATATACCCAGGGATTATTTCAGTGTCACTACTTGACAGAGAGCACAGAAAGAAATAGGCATATTTTTTTTTTCAAAAAAAAGTGGGGGAAAAGCCACATACTATAGGCTAGGGGCTATAAATGCCCTTGGGCAGATAGCCTAGTATGAACCTATAAACCTATGGTACTTCCCTACTTACTTTAAACCTTATGCATTTTAAATAAAATTAATAATGATGTGGTACTTCTTATTAAACAGACTGATAAATTCCCAGACTTGGTTTACTAATAAAGACATTATAATACATGGTTGGAAATATTTAAACATTAGACCATTTGGCAATCAAAAAAATTTTAAATTATGGCATCCAGAAAAAAATGCATTGTCCAAAACATAATCTATTTCCATAAATTATTGTTAAAGATCGCTTGAGTCCATCTACAATTCTTCAGGTCTATGTACAAGAAACCTAAACATATATGACTACAAAAAATCTTACTAAAACTAACCAGTTAAAAACAGTAAACCAAAATTAAAACAAGATTACAACCTTACATGAACATTTAATGAGCAAGTTAAACTAGGTACATCAACTTATTGCTGCCCAGTGTGGGACAGTAAAGAAAAGTGTCCTTAAAAAGTAGTGAACACTTCATACAGAATAACCTAAAATCAATACTTAAATAAGGACAGTAGAAAAATAAAATAGTCCTGTAAACAATGTGGCAATTTTCTAGAAGTAAAATATTCCACATTCTGCAAGGAAATACCCCATAGGTATTTTATACTCCTGCAAACTGAAGAATATATTTCTGCACCTTATGATTATGTTGGAAGTGTGAAAGAGAAAGAAAGACACAGTAAAGCATATCTTTTGGGAATGTGGATAATGGGAAAAATAAAAGGGAGACAAATGTTAGGATGATTATTTCACAATGAAATCTTCTTAACTATAATGCTGTAGCTGTTAAATCCAGTATAGATATTAACTTGGCAAGAAGAAAAGTGATGGCAATGTTTATGAAAAAAAAAGCCATCACTAAGCAATGGAAGATGAAAAATAATCCTACCATGTGGGAGGCTGGAGAATGTATGAATAAAATTTACTTTAGGGATCAAAAAATATATTGGTAAGGCAGAGGTAAAAGTCTGATACTCGGTGGACAACATGGGCAGGATATACAGTTGTTAGACAGTGACAACATTTATGACTAATATATAACAGTGGAGGATAGTTTTAATAACTCTTTGCAAGTAAAATAAATAGATAATAAAAAGAAAAGATAAACAGGAAGGTAAATGACAACACTGAGTAAAACAGACCCATATGGGAAATACTCAAGAGAAATCACACAATGAGAAGCTTTAAGAGCCACCTCAAGATGAAGGTAAATGACACAACAAAGGAAGAGTCTAGACTTATATAATGAAAAACACTCTAAATCATATGATGAGATCCTTTAAAAACACCTCAAGATGAAATAAAGATATCTATTCTAACAGAATGTTTACGACACAAACTGGAACATTAACATACACACTAAGGTTGGCAGTATATGGTTATCTGGTCAGAGACCATTTGCAGTAAAGTTAAACTGCCTGTGTTTTTATTTTTTCTTTGATATTATTTGATGAACTGCTTAGTAAAAACTTGAAATAAAAAATGACATAAAATATATTTAAATAAATATATTTATCAAGCACTGATACAGAACAGAAAAAAAAAAAATAACGACATATTGACTTTAACTCCATTAAAAAAAAAAAAAATATATATATATATATATATATATATATATATATATATATATATATATAGGGTCTATATTAGAAGACCGAACACTTAGGTGATTGAACACCTAAACATCGATTTTCTAATATTGAACTGCACAATGTCGAACGTCCCAGGGAAACACGTCCCTCGGCCACAACACAAAAAACATTACTTTACCAAGGGAAATCTTTCCCTGCGTTAAATCGGCCGTTCGCCGTTTTTTGCTTTCGATATTAGAAGATCGATGTTTAGGTGTTCGATCACCTAAACATTCGGTCTTCTAATATAGACCCTATATATATATATATATATATATATATATATATATATATATATATATATATATATATATATATATATATATATATATATATATATTTGTATACACATACAGACAGACACACACACACAAAACATTTAAACTGGAAATCTCTTACGGCAGCAATACAACTTGATCAACTGAGTCATCATTAAATGGAAGACCAAATAAATAAAACTTAATGAAAAGATCACCTTAATACTTGCTTTACATTGCATATATTAATTCATATCTCAACAGTCTCACTTAACTTTCAATGGGTGTTTCTCCAAAGCCTTACCTGAAAAAGACTAACTCTGCCCAGTTGGACTTTCCCTATAAACAAATGTCAATCAATCAATCAATAAATACTGCAGAGTTAATTTCGACTGTACTTAGGAGTGCTAATGGTGTTTAAGTGACAACTGCATACCTTCTCAACAACGAGCGGAATGGCATCCAGGCTGCTGGGTCTGGCACAGAACTTGCTGTATAGTCTGCAGGCTTCAACCTGGAGGAGAAATAAGGAGGGCAAAAATCACTACATTAACATTTTAGTTTTTAAGCTGACAAAATGTTCCAAAACAGCTAGAATGCTGATTCAGAAAATCAGTGAAGATTCACTTTAGACTATCTTGCCCAACAAAATGGTTGAGAAAACAGATTTCATGCGAGCAAAATTTCTATAGCTCCCTGATTCAACTAACATACTCATTACTGTAAGTCCTGCAATCAATAAGCAGCAAACTTGAAGAATAGTTATGTAAAATCTTACCATAATGATAGATATCCTTCTCCTCTCTGTTGCAGTATTCATAACATGAGGGAGTTCCCTGCCGTAGGTGATCCGAGGTCAGCCAGTATACAGAAGACTTACTGTAGGATGCGTGGTACGTTGCATGTAGGCTGTGATCGGACATTGGCATTAAAAGATTATGTATGCGCACATAATCTTCAGAAATGACTACCCCAGGATGAATGCCAGCCTAAGGAAGTAGAGTAAGAATCATCCAAGAAGAAGCAAGGCCACGGGGAAGGAGGGAGGGACAGGAATACTACAAAAGAGAAGAGAAGGACACCTATTGTTATGCTAAGATGGGGGTTGGGAGGGTGGCCTAATGGTTAAGGTGTTTGCCTTACAAACACAAGGTGCATGGTTTGAGTCTCACAAGGGATAACTGGCTAGGCTTAAAATGGCTCGCAAGGGCAGTTAGCTTAGTACTAACCTATGAACAACTATTCTAGGTCCTTCTATTCATCTGTTGCAGTATTTATAACATGAGGGAGAATGCCAAAGCTCATGAAGTAAGGGAGGAGGGAGTAGCTGAGGAGCTTTCCAGGAAGCCTTGCAGTATGGCTTTGGCAAACCCTGCTCTCGATTTAGAAATTGCATCTAATTTACAGTATTTGGTGAAGGTATGGACAGAGGTCCATGTAGTTGCTTCAAGAATTTAATTAATGTCCAACCCCTTGAAAAAGGCCCCAGATGAGGCAACAGCCATTATGGAATGAGCCCTAACAGGGGAATGGAGAGTTTTACCATGGTGAGTATAGCAGAAGGAAATAGTCTTTAAAATCCAGGAGGAAAAATGGACTCAGCCCAGTCCAGAACCCTGGAGTAGTAAGAAACAAAAAGCTGATCTGACATTCTAACAGTCTTGGTCTTATCCAAATAAAATCTAAGTTGCCTGTGGACATCTAAAGTATGGAGGACATTCTCACTAAGGTTCTGGGGAGAAGGGAAAAAGGTAAGTGCATGAACTGATTTAGAGATGGGTCACTGACTACCTTAGGCATAAATGAGGGGTTTGTGCGCAGGGAGACCCTGCCTTTGTGGAAAACCAGAAAAGGTGAAGATACCATAAGGGCTGACACTCATTTGGCTGAAGTTAAGGCTATGAGTAATACAGTTTTCCAGGAACAGTAATGAAGAGAAACTGAGGAAGCTGGCTCAAAAGGTGGGAGAATCAGCTTTTCCAAAACAAAGTTAAGGACCCAGGGAGGAGGAACAGGTTTCCTGGGAGGCCTAATGTGTGGGATGCCTTTAAGAAAATGTTTTGCCTCAAATCTACTAGGTATGTGGGGAGATAGAGGCAGACAGGCAGATATGGCTGACATATGGGCTTTTACTGAAGAGTAAAACAAACCAGCATTGAGCAATTCACACAAATAAGCCAAAATCAGGGAAATTACCATTATTAATAGGTCCTGATTTTGTTTCAGACACCAGACTGAAAATCTCTTCCATTTTGTTAAGTAAGATTTCCTGGTATTTGGTTTTCTGGCCTTCTGTAGGACTGTAAGCACATAATCAGAGAATAGGGGTCTGAATCTGAAGTGGATTAGTACCCTGTCACCCACACAGTCAATTGAAGAGTCGCCAAGTGGGGATGGATGAGGGTCCCTTTCTCCTGTGTGAGGAGGTCCACTCTGTGAGGTAACTTGTGGTGACTGTCCTTGGCTAAATGCAGGAGGAGAGGGAACCAGTGCTGTCTTGGCCAGAAGGGAGTCACCAGCAAGATTTTTGGTTTGTCCTGCTGAATTTTGGACAGGACTTTTGAGATAAGGGGAAGGAGGAGAAATGCATAAAGAAATATCTCCTTCCAAAAGAAAGAAAGGGTGTCTACTTTCCAGAGCACAGAATGGGGTTCTCTGGCACAAAACTGTGGAAGTTGTCTGTTCATGGGGGAGGCAAAAGGTCTGTTTGAGGAGTACCCCACTGGTGCACAATGTCTAGAAACACATCCCTTTGAAGCATCCATTCATGGGATGGTGTTTGGAACCTGCTCAGGTAATCTACCACGGCTGACCTTTCTCTCTCATGGTGCTATCCCCCCTTCAAACTACATCCTGAAAGGCTTGCGATACTAGAAGGATGCCACCCTGTAGATTCCCAAACTGAACATTTCTTTGAATAGTCCCACTACAAAATAAAGTTTGCTAAGGTGCTATCCCCTTCAAACTACGTCCTGAAAGTCTTGCAATACTAGAAGGATGCTATCCTGCAGAATCCCAAACTGAAAATTTATATCAATAGTCCTACTACAAGATAAAATTTGCTAAGGTGCTATCCCCTTCAAACTACATCTTGAAAGGCTTGCAATACTAGAAGGATGCCACCCTGCAGAATCCCAAACTGAAAATTTCTTTTAATAGTCCCACTACAAAATAAAGTTTGCTAAAGTTAATACATTTAAATTCACTCTAGTGTATTACTATATGCTGAACTGGGTTTACCACACTAATAAGCTGTCCCTTACATTTAATCTAACCCCCTAAACCTTTTAAATATTGACTATATCCCTGTAGCTTACAACAAGTGACTCCTGGTGGCTACAAACCAAACATTTCCCCCTCTAACACAAAAATTGGGCTATACACACTACAAATATAGATTCTAAGCCCCTAAAGATAGTGTTTCTAACCCCTGATACTCTAAAAATGTTTTACATTACAAACCTAAGAAATAAAAAGCTTACTCTAAACTCCTATTCTACTTACCTTACACTTACAGGCTCTAAGAATCCTGTGGTCGACATCCCCTCCCCCTGCATAGCTACGTATGCGAGGTTTCATATCCAACTACTGGAGCCGCCATTTTCAAACACCCATTGCTCCTAGACCCAGTCGGCAGATTTCTCTCCCTCATGGTATGCAATCTATGATCTTGATCATATAACTGAAACTGCAACTATTCTTTGCTGTATACTAGCCTTATGTTAATCACTGCTTTTTTAATTAGTTCCAAAGTACTTTACATTGCCCAAGAAATGGATATTACTTGTGCTTAGTGATCTACTTGTTTCAGTTTTGTTTGCTGGCTTGCTACGTTGGCATCTACGCATGTTACTATCTACATAATTGGCACCAATTTAAAAGCTATAAGAGTATTGTAATGTGTTTTGTTAGATAACTGCTCCAATTTAAAAGCTACAGTGTGCTGTAATGTGTCTACTGAGCTAGTATTTATCTGCATGGTTATCCTGAATGAATGCAGCTTCACTTGGTGTTCTTGCGTGCTATGAAGTATTTTGTTAGATATCTGCTCCAATTAAAACTAAAGTGTGATGAAATGTGTCAGCGAAGCTAGTAGTTTGCTGTTTGCCTATCCTGAATGGTACAGCTTCGTTTGAAGTGTTCTTGTTTGTCATTTTTGCATTGGAAATTGCCTTAAGACTGGATTGTATAACTATAAGCTAGATAACCACAAACAGTGTAAGATAAGACATCTTCATTCCTATCATTTTAAATGTTGAACCTTAGTTAATGAAGTGTTGAATGGAGATAACTGCATGTATGACTGCTTGGCTCCCTTAAAAACAAAAACGTTACTCTCCTTTTCCATTTTTTTTAGAAAATGCCTTGAGGTAACTAATGCGCACTCCACAAGTTAGTTTTAGCCATACATTTATTTTGCTTCAGTGCTAGATTAATTGTAAACAGTATACTGTTGGTAATACCTGCTTCCCTGTGAATGTGATATATGATTCCTGTAGTCTTTTTAGCCAGTAACTTATGTTTTTTCTAATTTAATCTCATCCCCAGGTGCTATCCCCTTCAAACTACATCCTGAAAGGCTTGTAATACTAGAATATGCCACCCTGCAGAATCCCAAACTGAAAATTTCTTTGAACAAATTCCTTGCTATCTTTGATTCTCATGCTCCTGCTCGCACCATTAAAACAAAAATAAAAGCTGCACCGTGGCTTTCTAGAGACTCCAATTCAAAAATCACCCGCAGAAACAAAGCATGGGCTTTATGGTGTACTACAAAAGCCCCCCTAGATCAAATGAAAGATCGGCAGCTAAGGACTGACACTAAAAAATCCATTTTACTAGATAAAAAAAACACTACTATAATCTTCAACAAAAAAATCAAAACAACCCTCAGAAGTTCTGGGCAGGTATAAATAAACTATTACACTGAGGACAAGCCACCACTCCAACCCCTGCAGCCTCTATTGATAAACCACCTGTGGAAGTCTCAAACACCTTCAATACTTTCTTCACTGAGACTATCCAAGCCCTAGTGAGCCAGCTACCTCCAAGCCGCCCTGGCTTAGAGTCTGCCACTCCTTGTACCCAACTCTCCTTTAGCTTCCAGCCAGTTGCTACATCACTTATCCATCCCTTCATCAAAAAATTAAAACCTACCACACTATCAGGTGATCTCCCCGCTGAGTATTTACAAAAAAGCTGCCGATGCCATAGCATACCCCATCTCCATACTAATTAATCAAACCATAACAGAAGCCACCATCCCCTCCATCTGGAAAATATCCCACATGATACCACTCCACAAAGGCAGCAGCTCCACTGAACTGTCTAATTTCAGACCAATAGCTATACTGTCACCACTGGCTAAAATCATGGAAAAATGTATCCACAGACAACTGCTACACCACTTAATGCAGAACAATCTCTTGGAAAACTCTCAGCATGGCTTCAGGCCTCATCACAGTACCACCTCAGCCCTCCTAGCCTTCTCTAATGCCATAAACTATAAATGTACCAATAATAAATTATCCTTAGCCCTCTTCTTGGATCTCTCCAAGGATTTTGATATGGTCGATCACCAGCTACTAATCCACACCCTGAAAACAATTTGCTTAGATAATAAAGCTATTCAATGGTTCCAATCTTATCTGAGTGGCAGACAACAGGCCGTCTTGGCAGAACAAACTATCTAACCTCCTACCTAATACCCTGGGAGTCCCCCAGGAGTTCTATACTAGGACCTCTTCTGTTTTCCATTTTCATTAATGACCTCTACATAGTCATCTCAAATGCTAACTGTATTCAATATGCAGATGACTCCACTCTAATTTGCTCTGCTACATACACAAAGTTGCTACTTTTCTCACCTACTAGCAGGTCCACTACATTATCCTTTTTCATAAAATCTAACAATGGCACCACAATCTCCCCAGACACCTATACAAAACTTATAGGTGTTATCATAGATAATAATCTTAAATTTGATATGAATGTCAACCAAACTATCAAAACCATCAATAAAAAACTTGAGTCACTAAACAAGATTAAACCCTTCCTAACCCCACTAGCTAGATCTGCCATTGCACACTCTCATCTACTCTTGACTCTTCTCTATGCATCCCCTCTGCTCACAAACTTAAGCAAAACTGATCTTAACAAACTCTCTAGCTGCTACAATCACATTGCTAGATTCGCCACCGGGATGGCCTTCAGAACACACCACTGTAACAACCTAAACTATCTTGGATGGTTAGAACTGCCCAGCCTAATTCAGTACAACCAACTTATAGTGGCACATAAAGTACTTAACCAAATTGACAATACACCTCCACTTAAAAACATTATTAACCCCTACAACAATCTCAGACCTCTTCGCTCTTCCAATAGACTGCTAGTTCAAACTGTCAAAACTAATAATTCAGCTGGTGTCTCTGTCTGCCAACTCTGTAGGTAGAACTTGGAACTCTCTCCTTGCTGACATCACCCTAGAATCCACCCTGAGTCAATTTAAGAAAAGACTCAAACAGTATTTGAAACTAAACTGGCTACGTCCTTGTACCAAGCATGACTAGCTCTCTCCTTATGATGAAGTCTAATTACTTTTATTGCAATTCAGATGTGTCACAAATTCTAGGTCTTTTACCTTGTGAATTCTAAAGTTTGGAAATTGTAGAACTTGCTTATATGAAGACATTGTAAACAGTGTTTAGCATGAACCATGTCATTTCTTTCTGTTTGTACCTTGGAGCTTTTCTCCCCAGGCCTCCACTGAAAATAGACATGTATCCAGTCAGACTATCCCGGTCAACAAACGTAAAATAAAATAAATAATTTTGAGAAGATGGGATGTACACTGCCTGAAGAGTTACCTGTAGTTTTACTGCCAACACCCAAACCTGAAGAGGTAGTCTGCATAATAGATCGGATCTCTCTCCCATTTGTTCACATACCAGAGGACTGCCATATTGTCTGTGAACAGCTTTAGAGGTCCTGGCTGGAATAAGGAGTGGAAAATCTGCATAGCCAACAGCAGTGCCCTCATCTCCCTTACACTGATGTGTTCAAGTGAGAGAGAGAGAGAGAGAGAGACCAGATCTCTTGTACTTTCAGGTGGCCGAAGGTTGCTTCTACAACCTACTTCTGAGGTGTCTGTGCAGATCTTTTGATGAGGAGTAGGCGGGTGTAAGGGTAGTCCTGAGTTGAGTGACACTTCATGTATCCACCACTGAAGTTCCCTCGACAGGGGATGAGGGGAATGGAGAATTCTAAGGGGTGCTGGTGTTGCATCCAAACAGACTTTAGGTACTATTGCCATTTTCTCATGTGGAGTTTGGCTAAGGGGAGCATTGGAATGGTGGATACCATGAGGACCAAGACCCTAAGGAACTCTCTGGTTGTAATGTGGTAAACCAGTAGAATGTTTTGGTAGTAAGAGATGAGGTCATGTACCTTTTGTGGGGAGGATAGACCCTCATACAATCTGCTTGTATCCTGCACCCCAGGAAAATTTGATCCTGTGAAGGGGTGAGAACTGCTTTTTTTTTTTTTAAGTTGATGGTGAACCCTAGACTTTGTACAAGGTTGATGGTAAAGGCAATATTTTGTTTCAACTCCTCTGTGGAGGAAGCTAGATGGAGACGGTCATCCAGATATGGAAAAATGTGTATTCCCTGGAGTCTGCAGTGGGCAATCACAGGGGCAAGGCATTTGGTGAAGACCCTGCATGTGGTAGAAACCCAATGGGCAAGGCACAGAATTGAAAATGCCATGATGATACAGAGAAGCATAAAAACTTACTGTAGTTGGGAAGGATGGGAATGTGTACATATTCATCTTTGGTATCCAGAGTAAATCATGAAAGCTTAAGGCAGAATGAGTGGGAACAGAGTCTGGGGGGTCAGCATGCGGAAAGTGGGTACTCTTAGGTATTTAGATGGGACAGGTCGAGAATCTGGAGTTTCCTTCCTAGGCACCAGGAGCAACCTGGAATAAAATCCTTTACCTACTTGGCTTTGGGGACATTCGGGATGGTCCCTTGGTTCAATAATTCTAACAGAACCTCTTTGAAAAAGGCAAGTTGTGCCCTGGGAGGTTGAGAGATGCCCCTGAAGGATGGTAGTTGATCCCACACCATCCAGTACCCTTTCTGAACAATTGAGAGGATCCAAGCATCTTGGGTTATATGCCTTCCCAGGCTGGTAGGGATATAGGAAGGTGCTTGGAAAGTGGGATGTGGGTGGGAGGGGGAAAGCATTCAAAGAGAGGATGGCTTATCTGGAAAAGGCCACTTAGGTGGCGGAGTTGCCCATGGGGCACTAGGCTGTTGTGGTCTCCTGCCATTCTTTTTTGTTCTGGGTTGTGTGTGATGTGAATGTCTACACACAAATACATGCTTTCCAGGCTAATTTTTGTTGGAACATGGGTATTGGGGAAACACAAATATGTTTCAATTCCTGCAGTTCCTTACCCTTTTCCTGCAACAATTTGAATAGGTTAGCAGCTGCAGGTCCAAACAAGGCAGAAATCTCCAGAGAAGCATCCATAAGTTTGGCTTTTATGTCCTCAGGTAAAAGCTGAAGTCTTAGCCAAGAAAATCTTCTTATCACTGATCCAGAGGCAGCTGCTATGGAGGAAGACTCTGCAGCATCACAGCTGCATTTCATGGAGTGATGTGCTACTTGAGAAGAAGCAACAAATAAAGTAGCAGCCAAGATTTTATTTCCTGAGTCAGGTAAGCCTACAATTACCTGTGAAAGGTGGGACATGAGTTCTAAATTGAATTTGGTCATATGTGTTTTGTAATTTAGGGCCCTAAATGCTAGAGTGGCAGAAGTGCATACTTTCTTGCCTAGTCCATTCAAGATTCTGCTAACCTTATCAAATGGTAAAAGGGTAGCAATTCTGATGACTTATCAGAAGTCGCAGAAATTAAAGAAGGGTCTGCAAAAGGACATCTGAAGAGAAACTTGCAGTCCTCTGGGACCTTGAAGAAGCAGTCTGGCATTTTGGGGGCAGGTGGCTATGAATCTGATGCCTGTGAAGCACAGGCAAAAGCATCAAGAAAGGCAGGCAAGACAGGAGGGATAGCTGATGGGCTAGGTGATTCCACCTGTAAAAGCTCATAGTAACTTTTTTTGTACTTCAGATACTTGGGTGCTATCCCGTTTAAAGTGGCCTCTCATCTTAGCTAGGGTCTCTCCAAAGGACAGGACTTCCAGTGGTGAGTCTGAACCATTTGATTCTTCTTCTGCGAAGGCATAATCCAGGGGGGAAGAGATCTGAGAAGATTAAGCCAGTGATTCATCCCCTGAAGATGTCTCTTCTACAGATGTATCCTCTTCCCTAGTTCTGTTGAAATGGACAGACAGAACTGGGTGGGGGTCTGTAAAACCTGAAGGAGGCCTAAGTGACATAAGGGCATTGAAAAGGCCCCGAGTGAATTACTGTCATTCAATAGTAAGTTCTTTTGGTGGAAACAAATGCTTGTTTTTTATTTTTTTTCCCATGCAGGTCTGCTTTACATAGGATGGGGGGTGGGGGTGGGGGGGCTAACGTAGGCCTACATTCGATCAGGTCAGAATCTACCTCTTCCCTAGATCTGTGGGATCCCCTTAAAGCCTTCTGTAATCATGAGCCAAGGTTCCCCTCGAACATCCAAAATGGATGCCTGCTTGGCCTCTGCGGATGTGCTAATGTTCAGATCCAACGTGGCCTGGACATCAGGCTCGGCCTGCAGATCTGAGCTGTGAACTGAGTGTATCTCTGGGCTGTCCTCCACCTCAAGAGACATGTCTGTGTCCAGAAGAACAGTAGAAGGTTCAGACCTTTGCTTTTTGGCCTTTTGCTTAAAATTCAACTCAGTTTTGGGCCCCAAGGATTCCTCCACAGCGCTTTTTGCTAGCAGCTTTAGGCGCTGATTCTCAAGGTAGATGACCAAAGAGGATAATCTAGTTAAAGTCTTTGGGACAAAAGCCTGACAAATATAGCAACTTTTGTGGTTGTGGTTGTGGTTTGGGCCTAAGAAGAACAGACACTGCGGGTGGCTATCCTTGTGTGGAATTTGTCATCCACATTGGCACTTGCCCCTCTTGGATGACAAGAGCCCTAACCAAAGACAGTAGCAAAAGTCAAAAAATTCCCCAACGTGGCACATATCTGAAATTTGAAGAATTACAAACAATTCGGAGTCAGACTGTAAGTTGGAATTTGGCATTTGAATCTAGTGTCAGAGAAGGTCTGGGGATGGTGCACGAGTATGTCACTTTTATGGCTGTCATCTGATCGTAGCCCACGTGCAACGTACCATGCACCCTACAGTAGTAAAGTATTTTGTATACTGGCCGACGTCAGGTTGCCTATGGCTGGGAACTCTCTCATGTTAAGAATACTGCAACAGATGAACAGAAGGACATAAGCAAATGTCAAAACTCACTGTTCACATTTTAATGTTTTTTTTTTTTTTGGCAGGGGCCAAACTCCCTGCACCCACTAAGACAGAATAGGGGACAGCATCATTTACACCCACACTACTTACATATCCTAACTTTGAAATCACTGTACCTCAGAGTAATGGAAATATTCATTGAGATAGCACAAAAACAACCTCCATTAAATGTGATGCATGGATTTGAAACTGACTCAAAGATTCTGTTAAATTGCATGGCTCCTTGCATGTCTTATGTGAGTGATACAGGTTGTAAGGTGGGTACTCTTACATGAGTAATACCATTATGTATTTGTTTCATTTTCAGTGCAATATCCTTCCTAGGTAAACAACTAGGAAACCTTGTCCCACGACATTCAGTCTGGCTATTTTCTCTGAAATGCTCATGCAGAAAGGTGCATGTCACATGCCACACTTCACACTAGGACATCATGCCTGTCTCAAGAAAATACCAGTTTACCATAAACACTAATGGAGTGCATTCTTGTAAGTCAAGAAGCTGATGAAGCAAAAGACACCACCTAACTCAACTGACATGGACTGCCAAAAGTAACTACCGTGTTAAGAGGCAATTGGGAGAAAGGGGGCGACAGACGAAGGAGGAAATTACAACCCACCTAAGAGGGTCTTGTCAGAAATCAACTGACATAGTGAATACAAATCTATTAGATCTTATCTGTTTGTGGAATTTGCTCCCATCCTCCATCAGAGGTATTCTAAAAGGGAACTAAGGTAATATTTATTCAATCTTGATATGCATGACAACTGTAAAATCTTATATAACTCCATTATTTCCCAATATTCTTTACATGCCTCTGACTTAAGGGAGCTTTTTTGTCTGAAATAATTTTAATTAAAGTAGTTAATTTAGTCTGTGTACTACTTGTTTGATTGCGCTAAGCTACTTCTTTTAGATTCATAAAACTCTTTCCTTACTACTTTTAAAATTTCTTCCTTTGCATTACAGACTGCTTTACTGTCTGTACATTGTAAACCAGTTGTCATAGGAACTCTGAGGACAAAACTGTTGAGAGCATTCCCAGACAGTACGTGTGCTCCTGCAACACTTGCACACAAGGAACTTGTAACAACTGGCAAATGATAATGCACTGGTTGAAAAGGGACTGTTAGGAGGAAGAAGCCTTCTATACCAGCTTATATTAGATGATGCAGTGTGAAAGTTAGAGAGTTCTTCTATACAGTATTGTGTAAGTCTTTAGCAGACAAGCTGGACAACATGGTGAAGTGAAAGTTCCTGCTTTATGTCAGATGTGCCATAGAACATTGCTCTTATATATGATAATTTGGTTGGTAGCATGTAAAGAATGTCTGGAGCAAGCAAACTGGTTGACACCATCAGAAGATGACATATGAGAAAAATAAAGTTTGTTGATTTATATAACAGGTTTTACACTAGCAACAGGCTTATTCTAAGTATGCTGCCCCATAGTGTCTTTTTAGGCAAATTTCAGTTAATGAACATTCCCGTGTAGCAAACTTATGAATATCAAACCAGAATCAAATTGAGGTGGCTTTTCTCAATGCCAGAAGTCTAAACAATAAGCTGCCCAAACTTGAGGCACTCCTGCAATGGGAGGCACCCATATTTGTAATTAATGAAACATGGCTTAAATACCTAGAAAGCACTCCCTTCTGCATGTTCAAGTTTTGAAAAAAAAAATGCAGTAATTCTAGGGAGTGATATTGTCATATGCAGTACAGATGTCGATGTACCACTGCAAGAAGTAGCTGAGGTTGGGTGTATGGCTGACAAGCAACATTCTCGTGCATAGCTGTAAGCAGTATGCGTGTGGAAATAAGAAGTTATGTACTCACCATAACGTTCCATCTGAGTAGGTGACTTCATTTGTCTGCAACCTTTGGGTATTGGATCCGAACTTGGATCCGAGCCGGCAACTTATTTCATAGCTTAGAGATCCGAGCTCCTAGCTACTCCCCTTACCCATAATCCCCTGCCAAACCTGACTGACCTCAGATCAAGTTTGCCTGTATACAAAAAAGCCGAAGGCTAATACATCCCGAAGGATACCATAGAAGGACATACAGGAACAAGAAATTTCTGAGGGCCAGGGGGAAGGAGGGGGGGATGGTTGCAGACAAATGAAGTCACCTACTCAGATGGAACGTTATGGTGAGTACATAACTTCTTAATCTGATGTAGGTACTTCATTTGTCAGCAACCTTTGGGACAGAGTCCCTAGCTACCTGAATCTTGGGTGGCCATCATGGAAGGATGTTCCGGAGCACTGCAGAGCCAAAGGACGCTCTCCTGCTGGAGATAATGTCCAGCTTATAATGGTTGATAAAGGTATGAGATGAGGTCCAAGTGGCCGCGGAACAAATATCATCCAGTGGAACTCTAGACCTAAAGGCCGCAGAGGTAGATACAGAACGAGTAGAGTGCGCAAGAATTCCCTGAGGTGCAGGCCTCCCAGAAGCGTCTTAGGCCAAGAGAATACACTGTGAGATCCATCGTGATAAAGTGATCTTAGAGACAGATTTACCTAGGTTAAATTTGGAAAAGGAAATGAACAACTGGTTGGACTGCCTATGACCAGCAGTCCTGTGAATGTAGAAGCGCAGTTGTCTGTGCACATCTAAGGAATGGAGTTTGTATTCTCCCTTGTTCTGATACTTAGGGAAGAAAACTGGTAGGTTAATGGACTGACTGATATTAGCCTCTGAAGCCACCTTGGGAAGAAAAGAAGGATTGGTCCTGAGGTACACTCTATCCTGATGAAAGGCCAAGTACGGGGGTTTCACACAAAGGGCCTGAAGCTCGGAAACTCTTTTTGCCGAAGTAATAGCGACTAGGAACGCCGTTTTCCAAGAGAGGTACTTAAGATTGACCGAGGCAGCCAGTTCAAAAGGGGGAGCTGTCAAGGCCTGTAAAACTAGAGCCAAATCCCAAGGGGGTACAATTTCCCTGACAGGAGGTCTGAGCAAGAAAGCACCCTTGAGAAAGGTCTTACACAATTTTGCTGTAATCAAGGGGCCCGATTCATGCCCCACATGGTAATAAGAAATAGCTGCTAGTTGAACCTTGACCGTAGAGCAGCTAGCCCCCTGATGGAACAGACCTGTAAGGAACTCCAACACAGACGGTAATGGGGCTGTGAAGGGATCTAAATTATTATTCTCCGCCCAGATGGAGAAGCGTTTCCACTTACTACGATAGACTTTCCTACTGGAAGGTTTATGTGCTGCTACGAGAATGGCTTTAACTGGTGAAGAGATTCTGAGCATCCTGACTAGGAGTGGAACTGGAGCAGCCAAGCTGTTAGCTTGAGGTTGTCCAGATTCGGGATCGGGAGGTCTAGGGGATGAGATATTAGATCCGGGAGGGGATCTAGAATCCAAGGCGGATTTACCAGATGAGACCACAGGTAAGGGAACCACATTTGATGAGGCCAGAATGGGACAATGAGGATCATCCTGCTCCCCAACCGACTGGCTTTCTGTAGGAGTTTCAGCATCAGGGGCAGAGGAGGGTAGGCATAAAGTAGACCGGGGGGCCAAGCATGCACCAGAGCGTCTCTCGGGGATTCCCTGAAGGGGGGGGAAGTAGAGCGAAGTAGCTGTTGCATTTCGTATTCGAGGGAGAGGTGAAGAGATCGCAACAGGGGTGCTCCCACACGGCAAAAATCCGCTTCGCTACCTGGGGATTGAGAGACCACTCGTAGGGGGAAAGGATGGTGCGGCTGAGTCTGTCCGCCAGTATGTTGGACCGTCCCGGAATGTGCGTTGCAACAAGAAAGCGGTTGGTAGAAATCGCCCATTCCCACACTCTCATGGCCTCTCGACAAAGAGGATAGGACCTGGTTCCCCCCTGTTTGTTGATGTACCAGACCACTGACATGTTGTCCGTCTATACCGCAATAGTCCCTACCGGAAGAAGGTTCTGTAGTGCTTGCAACGCCAATAGCACTGCCCTCATCTCCATGACACTGATATGCAAGGAGGTCTCTGTGTCGTTTCACATGCCTTGGACCGTCTTGCCTGCGCAATGCCCCCCCCCCCCACCCGAGGTGAGAGGCGTCCGTGGTCACCGTGGCGAGGGGAGGAGGCGTGGAGAAAGGACATTCCATATGGAGATCCGGGGATTGGAGCCACCATACGAGGGCCGTCCTGCATGCCTTGCTGATGGAAATAGGATGGTTCAGGGGGTAACGTTGAAACGACCATTGGACTTGAAGGGTCCATTGCAGTACCCTCATGTTCAGACGAGCCAATGGCAAAAGAGCGATTGCTGCCGCCATGGAGCCTAGAGCCCTCAGGACCAATTCCGCCGGTGGAGCTGTTGATTGGAGGATGGCCCGCACATGCAGCCTCAGGTTCTGAAGACGTTCCGCGGTCAGAAATGCTAGGAGATTTCTTGTATCCAATTTGGCCCCTATAAACTCTATCACCTGGGTAAGAGCAAGAGAGGATTTGTTCCTGTTGATGGTGATGCCCTGCTGGGGGGCCAGCCGGAGGAAGTAGTCCCTGGCTGAGCAAAGTAGATGCCTTGTCGGGGCGGTCAGGAGCCAGTCGTCCAGGTATGGAAACACCTGCATTCCCTGGAGTCTCAGGTGGGCCGCTATCACTGCTAATACATTGGTAAACACCCTGGGGGCTGTGGTGAGACCAAAGGTAAGGACCCTGAACTGGTAGTGACTGGCTCCTAGCCGGAAGTGGAGAAACCTCCTGGATCGTCTGTCCATAAGAATGTGGTAGTACGCATCCTTGAGGTCTACAGAGCACATCCAGTCGTTCTCCCGCAGTGGGGGAGAATGGATTGAAGAGTGACCATCCGGAATTTTTCTTTGGTTACCGACCGGTTCAGAAGGGAGAGGTCTACGATTGGTCTTAAGTCCCCCGTCTTTTTTGGCACCAGAAAGAACCTGGAGTAAAACCCTAATCCGAGCTGGTCTGGGGGGACGGGCTGGATAGCTCCTTTTTCTAGCAGCTGCTGGATCTCTGCAGCTGCTGCCTCCCTCTGATCGGGTGGTACATCAGGGAGGCTTTTGGATCTGGGGACATGATATATGGGAATTTGGTAACCTCTGGATATGATACGAAGCACCCAGCGATCTGATGTGATGGACTCCTAAGCTGCCAGGTGCTTCGAGAAACGCCCCCCGACTGCCTCCAGAGTGGAGCAGTCGGGCAACCCCTCAGGGTTGTTGCGTGGGTCGGTCAGAGAAAGGTTCCCTGGACCCAAAATTCTTCGGGCCCCCTCTGCCTCTAGGGTGGCGTCCTTGTCCTCCTCTGCCACAGAAGGACGGGTTGTCTGGAGCAGGCTGGGAATGTTCCGATTTCTGGAACCACATCTTCTTCTGTCCCTTTTGGTTCTTGGAGAAGGACCTCTGGGGAGCGGAGAAGCGGACTCCGATGGCAGAAAACATCTTTCCGTCCTTTTCGCTCTGGACTAAAGTGTCGCGAATGGTCTTGCCAAATAAGGCAGAACCATCAAAAGGGGCATTCGCAAATGACGCCTTAAAGGGTTCCGCAAAGTCACAATGTCGGAGCCAGACCTGGCGCCTCATGACTAGGCCTGCTCTGCTGGCTCTAGCGGCTCCCTCTATAGCATGGGACAACAACCGCATAGAGGTATTAGATATCGATCTTAGAGTGGCCATGCGAGTGGAGTATAATTGTTTGTCCTCTGCCGACATGGACTCCGGGGGGAAGCAGCGTACTCTTTGATAACGTCTCGCTGCATCCAGATAACGTGTGGCATATAGTTCAGAGACCTTACTGAGAAGGTCACTGAACTAAAAACCCGCTTCCCCAGGTGATCCATCGAGCGGGAATCTTTGCTCGGTGGATGGTCCGAGGGACTCTCCTGAGCTAATTCCCTCTTGGTGGCTGCCGCCGTCAACATGGCATCTATGGGGGGAACCCTTGCTCCAGTGGGATCTGTCCGCAGGGGGGCTCAGAATACTATCGGGGCATTTGGGAACTGGCTCCACAGTGTCCGGCTCCTTCCACTCCCTGGTGGTAATAAGGTCCACCAGGGGGTTGGCCGGAGGGGACACCCAAGAGGTACACGGTCCTGCTTCGAATGCCTCCAGGAACACGGACTCGTCGGAGGAAGCCTTGGGGACAGACCACCCCCCCCAATCCTGAGCATTTCCATGATGTCTCCAAAGGAGACATCTTCGGGGGGTGACCTAAGGGAGCCTTCCCCTTCATCCAAGTCAGTGTCTTCTGTTAAGGACTCGGGGGAGTCCACGTGTCTCCTCTTACACTTCTGCTTATGAGGCACATCCTCGGGGGGGCTGTCCGAGGAGGTCTCACCAGCAACGACTTGTTCCAAGGGAACGACCTGAGACATCGAAGCACGCTGTCCCTGAGGCCGGGTGATGGAAGCCTGACTCAGCCGAGAGGGAGTGCGGGGTGGAGCCGAAGCAAGGGCCGGGGGTCCGAATGCCCTCAACAGAGCCCTCTCCACTGCATCGAAGGCCGAGGGGGAGTCGCTCTCTCTGGGATCCGAAAGTAGACTCCCACTCGTATCCAATGGAGGGATCGGGACTGGCGCTGAGACCATCGGATCCAAAGGACCCGTGTGCTCCGACCTGGACAGAGCCGAAGGCACACTGAATCCCACGGATCCGAAGTTCGGCCCACGGCTCCGAGAGCTCGGATCCGACAAGGAAGGACCCGACAGACTCGAGGGCAGAGTCGGATCCGAAGTACCCAGTACTGTCGGTGCTGACCCACACCCGGCTCCAACGCTGCCCGGCTCTGTACGCTCCGAACCCGAAAAGTGGGTCAGAGAAGGAGCTATCGGGGCAAAAAAGGGTGTTGAGCTCCCCCCCGAAGGGGGGGGGGAGGCATGAGCACTCCCATCTGCAGCTGGGCCTGGATGAACCTTCGCATCATCCGGTCCAAGTCCGCATCCGAAAGGCTGTAGGTAGATCTCGACGAGGCCACCGAGGCGGGCCGGGAGTGCCGCCTCGATGACCTCGACGGAGATCAGGTCTTCTCCTCCTCAGGTCCCGAAGAAAAGCACGGGGATCGGAGCCGAGGAGGAGGAGACATGGAAGCCGTGGAGGGAGAAGCCCGCTTAGCTGGGGGGCTGAAGCGCGAGGCCCGCCGCTTGTGGTGCTTCTCCCTCCTTTTCTCCCTCCTGGCCTCCCTCTCCTCCGGCACTTTAGTGGGAGTTTGAGTCCCGGCTGGGGGCAGGAGTAGCCACCACTGAGGACTGGGGTGGTGCCACGGGAGTACCGGAGGCCAAAGCCGGATCCGGGGGCAAAATCCCGCCAGGATCAGCTTCAACCTACGGTCTTTCAGTGCCCTGGGGTTGAACGCTGCACAAATAGAACACCCAGAGGAGAGGTGTTCAACCCCAAGGCACCGAGCACACTGAATGTGGCCATCCGCCGGTGAAAGCTTATGGCCACACTCAGTGCACTTTGAGAAAACAGGCTTTGGGGCCTCCGACATAGTTTTTTTTTTAAAAATAAAAAGTTTAAAACTATGAATAAACTACCTCACACAGACCAGGTCCCAACACACAACAGTCCACACACACACTACGCACCAGCGAAGGAAGGGGTGGAATTACACTAAAAAAATAAAGGTATACTGACAAAAACGGAACCTAACCACACACAAACACTTAACTATAAATAAAATGTGAAAAATATAGGGCAGGATTCACAAAGCCTCCGTGTAAGAGATACAAGGCTTACACGGAGGCTACAGTTAAACGGTGTGACGTCAGCATGTCATGCATACGAATGAGGGCATGCTGAATCACACCTAAGGCTAACACAGTCCGTGTAAGACAGTAGGGGGCGTGTCCGTAGGCCGAGCCCTGCAAGCGGACATGCCCCCAGAAGAGTAAAAGTGCCCAAAGTAAACACCCACGACAGAGGCCATGGAAATGTGAATAAACACAACACAACACATGCCCCCACAGACTATGAACATAAAATATATAAATGAACATGTTATATATTTTTTAAATCGTAAAGATGTTTGCCCGTGAGTGCGCTCGTTTGCGCGGGCATGCCCGTAGCTTAGCCACAGTTAGCAGTCAGTGGAAAAGCATATAAGAACTAAATATGCAAAGTAAGCCAAGAAGCAATAGCGTAGCGGTAGAGACTTCGGCTGAAGAGCACGCATCCATGGTTCGAGCCCCCACAACATCAATTTTTATTTTTAGTAAAATAAGCACGAAACAAGTCCCTGACAAATATGTACACATATAAAATCATATTTTATGTAAAATGTAATGAAATAGTCCATTTATTTTGAAGAAATGTGAGATAACAAAACAATAAAAAATGCGAGATGTGCCTATAGCGGAGCTACAGTTTAACAAGGTAAGTGCATGCACTAACAGGTGCAAAATGAGTGCCCGTAGGTGAGCAGTGGTTTAACACGCTGAAACTGTGTGCCCCTAGCTGAGCTGAGCGTAATATGCGTGCTGACAGCCAAATGAAGCGTAAACCAGCGTAACCCGTTTGCGCGGAGATGCGCACCACGCTAACAAGCTAACCGACGGGCGATGTTGAGCAAGCTGTAACAAAACTGCCTTTACACAGACACACCCCCTAGCCTGTCTAGACAGTCATAAAATATAAAAAGCAGTGGCCAGGTTCGAACCCAGGATACCATGCACCATAGTCAAGGTACTGAACCACTAAGCCACGACAGCTGTACTTAGAAATGCAGTAATAACAAATATATAGGAATGAATAGAAAGTGGAGCATGACAAAGCAGGTTTTGTGAAGTTGATACAATTCCAAAACGGCCCATCACAGATAAGTGCGGGACAAACGGCATATATAAGCCCCATAGGCGGGAATACACAGCATAAACGATTGTAGAACTGACTTGCAGCCAGAATGTCAGGAGTAGGTGAGGGTAGTTGCTTTCGAGCACAGAGGTGGGGCGTTGAGGAGTCCAGATACATGGTCTGGCTCCTAGTCCACAATCATGAGGCCCAACTCATTCAGGGCCAGGTCCTGTGGGGAGCATATAGGGCTGAGGCGTGGGACCGGTTGGCTCATGATCTCACCAGTGCCACAGGGATTCCAAGGACTGGTGAGCAGGTCCGTCACCACCATGCGGACCTGAAGAGACGCAAGCAGGACCAATTGAACCTTTGGATCCAGGAGGCCCGGCAAATGCCCAATGCCCCACTACTGAGTAAGTTACATTTAATTATGTATGTAAGAAATTAAATTAGCCATTTATATTACAGCTGCAGGTGTCCGTTCTGCGAACCGCAGAGCCTATGGCGAAAGGCTGGTGCGGTTGCGCCACCAGGCAGGTCAGTAATCCACTCCCAGTAACTGTAAAGAAATATAAAAGTATGACAGTTAGCAAAAGAGTGCAGTGTAGTCACTAAGTAATAAAATTTGCAAGTAACAGTGTAAAAGTGTTTGCAAGTATTGCTTGATTCCAAAAGTGTGTTGCAGTCTGTAATCCAAACAGAAAAATGAAAATGTCTGAAATAAGGTCTGAAATAAAGATGCCCCACCTGTAATATAATAGTACACAACCTGCAGCAGGCTGAAAAGTACAGCTGCAGAAGATGAGCAAATCACATGTGTGAAATATATCCCTGTTGAAATACTGAAACATGACAGAAGTGAGACTGCTGGAAAGGATTCTAATAACTACAGGTAAAACATGTCAAAGCCTAGAAGTAAGTACCATCCTGAATAGTAAAATGAAAACAAGTGAGAGAGTGTGAGAAAGAGTTATGAATCCACCAATAAAGTAGTAATAACCCCTGGATAAAGTATACTGCAGTCAGTACAGAATGAAATGAATGTGACAAGTAGAACCAAACTGCGAAATGTGTTCAAAGTGTTGCTGCAGCTGGAATGTGTATCCCAAAATCTGGATATGTTGCTCTCAGTCTGCAATATGCAGATAGTATGATTGTCTGAAATATCAAACATCCACAGTTGTTTATAGCTATATAAAGCAAATGTAGCAGGATGATGTAGCTGAACAAAACCAGATATGAACGTGTATGAATAACAATAAAATGTATATCGATGCAGCAGTAACAGTCCTATCACCAAATTGAAGTAGTTATCATATAGGAAACTGTAGTTAGAACAGTAGTGTGTATATATCTGTAGCTATTAGAAATGTACAGCATATGTATTGGTATTCGAAGGTGTTAATAATATTTTATTCACCCCACCCTATAACCACATATAATCCATTCCACGTGAAATTGGTATGTGCAATCACAATTAACACCCCTGGACATTTGTCCTGTTGGGTCATAAATATCTGCATGTACGTTGATGCATCTGCCCTGTTCATACATCCAAACCTGATGGCCTGTTGCCATCAATCAACCCTGCATGTTGCTGGACTGTGTATTGCTGTTCAAATTATGCATGTGTTATGCTCGCTGTTCAATGGTGTGAATATCTGGGTGTTTGGTTAATGGGAATACTAATGCATGCTGTTACAACTAATTGCGAATGGTATTGTATGTTACTAACCCAAACTGTCATGACATAATGCAAAACACAGGACGACAGGGAAGGCGGGTTCCAGCGGACCCACCTCTCCCTCCTCAGCTGGCGAGTGCACCTGGCACTAGTGCCCAGTCTGGACCCTCCTCTGGTGGCCCTGTGCCACCTGCAGGTAGAAGCGCTGCAGGGGATGGGGCCCGTCCCCCTTCTGCAAGCGTGGCTGGAGGAGAACCACCACTCACCCTCCGTAGCGTCCGGACTGTGGTGCGTAGGGAGATCCGGGACTCTGTTCTTGGGCCCCTACGCCAGCTTGAGGCACAGGTGGCACAACTTATGAGCATGTCTGTTGCCCGGCCTACACAGCCCCCAGCACAGCCCCATCCTGGGCAGTGAAGGAACAGTGGCAACTGCCCATGGGTGGGGATATCAGTTCCACTGTTGCCATCTGTGGGCTCATGGGCTCTGGATATCCAAACATCCGTCCCTGTCAATTGTGTAACCCCCCACACGTGTCATACACCGCCCCTGTATGCGTCTTGTTTGTCTTGTCTGTTGACCTACCCAACCTACCTCCCCAGCTATACCGACTTCCTTCACCTGACATACCACTCTCACCTGGAAAAAAAGGGCACTCTGAACCCACAAAAAAATTACGCCCCATACATAGCTGCCCATTCCACACATATGTCTGCTGGACATGGAAACTATCAATTACAATTGGCTGTACAACAAGTATTATTGTTGTCCTGACAACTCTCTCAGGGGTGGAAGGTTTCAAATGTCACACCAAATTACATACATATGCACAGCTGTTGCTGATGAAGAAATGGGCAGCTATGGGCCTTACCTACATCCCTCCTGCAAAACCAGAGCTTGTTTCCCTACTGTCTTACCCTATTTGTGACCCCTTTTTCACCACTTTCCTGTCTCCCCATTTTCATTTCTTTCAAAGAAAATAGCGCGGGTGTGCGCAAGAGTAAGCACGTTTAAGCGATTCTAAGCGGGTGTGCGCGGAGCTGAACGCCAGTGCACATGTAGGAGCTCCGCGCAAACCAGCGCTAACCCAGTTACAACTGCTTAAAAGTGCCTTAGTCACTCTGATTGACAGGTCCTGTAATCAGTTCAAAAGCAAAATAAAATCCCACTGTCAGTCCCGAACCCAGGACCTTGGAAAGAGTAGGCTGCATGACTTACCACTAAGCCATGACTGTTAAACAAGAACATTGTGCTAAAATAAATATATCATGTAATAGTAGGAATGAATGTAAAGGGAATATAGGAGGTGTAGTACTTAAAGCATGTCATGTATATTTACTGTCAATCTAGTGGATATCTATGATAGTAGCGTGTGTGAACAGAAACAGCCATGCTAGTTGGTAGCTAGTAGGTAATAATGTCACTGTAGCACCTTGCAAGCCACACACATACTCACAGCAGGATAATCACTGCCCATACCCCACAACCTGTTACAGGAACACATCCGGACCAAGTAATAAAATATGTGGAGCAAAGGGCCAAAACCAGGGACACATTACAAATAATGTTACAACAAATTTAGACAGTTGAGAGTAACAGGTTCTGCATTTTGTGGGATGTTTGGAAGGGTATGAAGTCTGAAACTTAAATGTTTGTCACTATATTCTGACTTGAGCCCAGAGTGATTTGCCAGAAAAAGCTGTGCATGACATATTGACCAAAATATGAGGCAGAAATGTGGACAACCTGCAAATATTTGTACACATGAGAGGCCTGACACCACCATATTTGAATAGTTAAGAGCCTAGACATAGCAACAGTGACTGAGTTACAGGGATGCCCCACAGACTCCATGTGAAATGTACAAACAGTAGGCAGAAAGGTGTTACAACACATGCAATGGTAACTATGAAGTCCTGAAAGTATGCACCACTTGCATGGCAGAAAAGGTGTAGTAATACATATGCTCATGCTATCCCACAGTCACAACTGCAGCATACCAGACAATTTAATGGGTGTACCCCACTGATAAGTACCATTCCATGAGACAGATAACAGATGCACCTGAGAGTCTCTGGGGCCTGCTCAGCAGCATACTCAAATACCCTAATAGATGTCAAGGCCCACACCATGGCCAGACCACACTGCATGCTGTAACACCCTAGCAGATATAGCAAGCATTCCAAGGTATGAATGTACATGGAAAATAGGAAAGCCACAGCAGCACACTACAGTCAGGACACCTAGCAGGCATACAAGTAGTGACTGTAAAGGGCAAATATTGAAGCCATAGCAACAAAGTGCAAGAGCCACTGCTATACACCAGTTACACCACATGTCCCACAGGAAAGCACACACACACATTAACAGTAGTAGTAGTTGTAGGTGTCAGTGTACATACACAGTTAGTACAGGAAACTGGAGAAATGAATGGAGAAATGTTAATCTACAACACAGCTGGAAATATGAGAGAGATACCAACCTTTACTCTCACAGAACATTGTACACAGCATACCAGCATGGTCCCTGCCCTTAAAATCTGAAAGGGCTACGCCTATCTCAAATTCCTTTTTATAGCACTGTTCTGAAATCACAGTGAGAACTGCAATCAGTACACAACTGGCTGCATGCAATTAGCAAATGCTGGCTAACAATT
Source organism: Protopterus annectens (assembly GCF_019279795.1). Lineage (NCBI taxonomy): Eukaryota > Metazoa > Chordata > Ceratodontiformes > Protopteridae > Protopterus > Protopterus annectens. Next base: position 375,263,833 of record NC_056732.1, on the reverse strand, counting down.
GGTGCAGAGGCCATCACATGGACATATGCAGATACCTACAAAAGCATGCTGTACTCCCAGTCCACACATGCAATACTTTCATTGCACCCTCAGGAGGAAGTGAGAGAGAGAGAGAGAGAGAGAGAGACAGAGACAGAGAAAAACAAAATTAAACATACACAAACAAAACTGATCAGCAACAGCCACCTGAAAGATGACAACTGGCAAGTGGAGCAGCAGGACACAAAACCAGACGGCAACACAAGCAGCTGTGACAAACACAGGTAATGTAAAGTAATACTATAAAGGTATACATACTGTGAACCCTCCATATGTGTGTCATTGGTCTGTATCCATATGTATATGAAGATGTGCAAAAGGCAGGGGACATACAGCAACTATCAGTGAAGGCTGTACATACATTTGTATGTGAGAGCATCTATGTGCACATATCAATGTAGGCTGAATGTAGGTTGTAGTGCAATGTACAAAGTAGGTTTCACAGTTATGTATGTTTAGCAGTATGTTAGTGTGTGTATACAGTATGGTAAACAAACATGTTTATATACCTATCTATCATATGGATACGTATGTATGTCAAAATATGTATGTATGTGTATATATATATATATATATATATATATATATATATATAATATGCATATATGTATACATACATAGAGAGAGATGTAGGAATACATAGACAGATGTAGATAGAATATGTACAAACATATATATGTAATACACACATACAGATATAGATATATGTAGATACATATACATAGACAGACAGATCTGACTATCTACAGGTATGACTGTATATGACGACCTCAACACCCCCTGTCCCACCCCTTCTGTCACTCTCACCCCCTCTCTGTCACATCCCCCCCTCTCCATATCTATAGCAATATATGTACATCAATATATATATATATGTATATATGTATACAGACATATATATATATATATATATATATATATATATATATATATATATATATATATATATATACACACATATAGATATATATATATATATATATATATATATATATATATATATATATATATATATATATATATATATATATATATATATAGAGAGAGAGAGAGATGTATATATATTCTGAGTGAGGCACATGTGTACAGATGTATTGCAACAGGTGCCTGGTGACAAAGGCATGGAGTGAACACCAGTGTCAAAACTGGAGTACCATACCCCATTTCAAATCACCTACACCAGTAACCACCAGATATGTGATTGGCTGCCCACCACTGCATGTGTCAGGGGTGAACAGGGTCATAAATGTGTACAATAGTCCCCCCAATGATATTCACAGTGGCACACTATTCCTGGAATACCTGCACATGTTATGTGTCAGCAGACATGGTGTGTCAGCTATGGACATGTAGGTCAGTGTACCCCTCCACACCACATAATGGCTGCCATGGTATGTACCTCACATGACAGCTACAGATATGGAGAAGGACACAGTGAGATGTACAACACTGTGACAATGCACTCAAACACATTACCAATGCACAGTGACTGACAACACCACAGAGTACACACATACTACCCACATAGAGGTTACCACTCCTGGATTTACATACTTAAGTCACACCCATGACAGATGTCCAACAACCATAGTAACACCTCACACCATCCACAACCTAAATGACTGCTGTGTGTCGTCCATGCCACTGCAATAGAGAGCACATGTGGAGGTAAAGGTTCCTACCCACAGATAAGACATACCCTGCAATAAACCACACAGTGTTAAGAAGCAAGACTCCCCATGAGTACATGTCACACATACCCCTGCTGAATGTTAGTCAGATAGGTAATATGCCATATGAGTCACCCTGTGTAACTGTTTGACAGCAGCAGGTACCATCACACCACATGTGTCACAATGGTCAGGGTAGCAGAACAGTATGCTGCTGTAGTCCCAGGGGCAATAGCATATTGTATAGTATTGTATTGTAATGTATTGTATTGGTATGTTGAGGTGCCTCCTTCATGGAGTGGAACCACTGCTGCTGTGCGGCCAGTGTACATGTACATATCCTGTAGTCAGGCTAGTGTTACATAGCACTTCTATATGTGTGTTTAGCTCCTGTCGGTGTTCATGTAGCATGCAACCGGGGATACCATCAGGTCCCATTCATGTTGTGTGTTCTGCTTTCCTGACGGCGGCTCTAACCTGGACATATGTGATGACAGGGAGGTTACAGTCAGCTGGAATAACTATGTCTTATTTTGGGGGAGAGGGAGGGGTGAAACCTGCACTGAACCTGTCTGCCACAATGTTGTCAATATCTGTGGTTTCAGTGAATTATTTGTTGTTGTGTACTAACTATGAGCATAGTGGAGGGATTCTGACCAGGTTGCTAACATAACTGAAGAAGGCCTTGTGGTTATCTGTAGTGTCCCTCTTGATTTCCCTCTCAAAGTTGCCCATGGATGTTTGTATGAGGGAAAATAGATCCTTACAAGTGCTGCTCAGACATGCCTTCCCTTTATGGAATTATGCTCTGTCTTGCAGTAGCTTCCATCTTTTGTAATACAATCTGTCTATGGCTGGGGTCCACCAGACAGGATGCTGTCCCTTTGTGGAGAGTGTCTTGGTCATATATGGGATTGCATGATCCATGCATTCTCGGATATGTCCATAGAAAGCATTTGTGAAGGGGTCAGCATTGTGGGTTGTGTCTTCCACTGGCCCAGTGGGCTGAAAGGATACCATGTCACTGTTACAAAGTGTAAAGTTTGTATTTGCAATGTTATTCACTATAGTCATTTGTGCTGGTGGTGGAGGTGGGATATGTATATCCAGGGCAATTAGTTTGTGGTCAGCTCACAGTAGTTGATGATGTAGCCCATACAGTACCTAGATACAAACCCCCAGAGTGAGGAGGTGCTCTGGACCTGAATCAGTGTTCTGACTGCTGGGGTTTGGTAGTATGTCGTATGGAGTGTGCCGGGTACTGTTGCACAGTTGCTGGCTGAGCACTGATACCTGGCCATTTACATGTGTATCCACCAATAGACAGACAGATGCTATATATGTGAGATATGTCATATCATAACAGTCGAATAGCATGTGTAGTATGTGTGCCAAATTCTGCTGACATATATTGCTGATATCAGGTTATTTCCTTTTTCAGGAACATGGCTCACCCGCGAAATCCAGCTTACTCAGCAGCTGAGGATGACGAGATACACCAGAGCCTGGTGCGGGATTATGCAATACTCTGTTCCCGCACCAGCCAGAATCAGCAGGAGAGGGCTGCACTGTGGTAAGACCTAGTCCGTCGGGTAAATGACATAGGCACGCATAATAGGACATATGAGCAGGTACGACATCACTGCAGTGATTTAATCAGAAATGTCCGTCAGCGTGCGTCGGATATCCACAGGCAACAGGTCGCCACAGGTGGTGGGGTGGCTACACATCCCCCACTCACCAGACTGGAGGGACTACTCATGAGTGTAGTGGCTCCAGTCCGCCAACAACAACAGCAGCAGACATGCATTATTGATGGAGGCTGGAGCCACGCAGCAGCAAGACTATGAGCGTGCAGGTAATATGCCATATGTAGAGTTGACTGTTGTGTACACTGGTAGTTAATGCATGTGTGAGGTGTGTCCTTGGTTTGTAGCTGTCATCATAGTATTTAATGTGCAAGTGTGATATCCTCAATATCAGCAGCTGACCTGTGAAAGGTGACTGTTGTACTACTGACCTGTATCATACTCAGTAACAATGGCACAGTTGTGCCCAATGACATTAGTTTCCTCACTTCTGTAGGTCCCTCCAGTGTAACAGCAATGCAGCCTATCCATGCTGGTGAGTGTGTATTAACAATACCTTTAATAGTCTTGATAGTAATAGTAATATTAGGCTCACTTAGTAGTGCTCTGTGTATGCATGCAGGTGTGTCTGTGTCTGAGTGTTAATATCTCGCATACTGAGTAGTGTACAACTGTGTGCAACTGTGTGCACCTGTGCATGTGTGCACGTGCGCATGTGTGCACATGTGCATGTCTGGACTTGTGCATGTGTGGATGTGTGCATCACTGGTAATATTGTGTAGACATTGTAAACTGTGTTTCCTGTTTCCCTCCCACAGGTTCTGGTGCTGCTCTGGTGTCATGCAGCAGGGAACCTGAATCAGGTGCCATGAGTACTGATAATGATGACATCTGTGTAATGGCACAGGAAGGTATGCCAGGGTCCATCATTGGTCAGCCGATTGACAGTACACAGCTGTCAACCCCATCAATGCGCACAGTTATCTTGCCAATACACCCTTTGTCACCAATGTCCCTAGATGATGGACAGCATACAGTGGGCATTGACCAGGGTAATGTGGTATCTGTGGCACATGCCTCCCCACACAGCAGCCATGGGCATGGCCCTGAGATGGTACCACACAGACAGATGTCCAGGGGTTCTCGTGGGAGCATCCGTGGGCGTACTGCCCGTCAGACATGCCCACAGAGGTCTTACAACCTCAGCTATGTTTTGGGCTGTCATGCAGGCACAGTCACGTATGGAACGGTACACCAGACAGGGTCTGAGGGAGCTGACAGCATGTCGCACAGCCATGACTGACAGTATGCGTGACATTGCGGCTGCCATCCGTAATTTCACCGATGTCATAGACAGACGTTGTGGGGACATATTAGACCGGTTCCATAACTACATGTCCATGAGCCAGGGCGATGGTGGACGGTTGAGGCGTCGATGTGGGCGTATGCCAGCAACAGCAGCAGCTGGCAGTCATCGCGGATGACAACAGGGCCGCGGCTGCCCCCATAGTGCCAGCAGCAGCCCCAGCAATGCTGGGTCTGTGCTGTCATCACACCGCCCCAGGAGACCACGTGCACGTGGCTCTGGCCAGGCCCGACAGGGATCTGTGTCCAGTCAACGAACACCTGCTTCTGATGACAGTACCCAGTCTGGGTTGGTACCGGATACGGTCCGTAGCACCCCTGCAAGGCACAGGTACCATGTCCGTGGCCAGAGACACTGATCTGTATGACCTGGCAGGTACAGTCTGTGGCTGTCCACAAACACCAGTATATGGCAGCCATGAGGTGGAACTGTGCGCATCCATACACACATGCAAATTGACAACACCTAGGGCTACTGCATACACGCACACACTGCAGCAACATTGCCCCACCTTGTACTGCTGTCCCTCACCAACACACATACATGTCAAGTGGTGGTATCGGTGGCTGACTCAGGCATACCAAGTTCACACCCTGTGCATATGATGAAACTGTGCCACCTCCTGCAATCTGTAACATCAGTGCAGGTACAGGTTAACATGTTGCGGATGCACAGGGTGACTACATAGACATGTAGTAATAGTATCATGTTGTTAACCGTACTGTGTGCTGATATAATTGTGGGTATATCCCAGCATGCCTGATGCAGTAATGGTATGATTTTCTTGTACTGTTGTCTACACCCATGGTAAGTACCATAGTGTATCATCTGCACATGTTGGCATACTGGTGGTAAGGATGTCAACAGAAGGCTACATACATAGGTAGCACAGGGGATAATGTAATGAAAGTATTGATATGCAATGATGGACATGTAAACTGCAAGTGGCATGTTGCCCACACTGGACTCTGCAATGCGGATGTTTGAGGATGTTGATATGTGTGCAGTACTACACGACTGGTACAGGACACACAGGAGCACCCTAGCACTGCAAGCTCACATCTCATACCATGCTAGACAGCCCCAACACACAAAACTAACTGTCACAGGAGGGAGAGTCCCCATACATGTCAGGCATACTGTGGTGGCAGGCCAGGTAGCATACATCCTACTAAGTATGGAACCACTGAGTGAAGGCTCAGTGTCTGTTATTTGACATGTGTATTACCGCAGGTATGAGCACCTGGGTTTCCATCTGGTTATTGTACATCCTGACGGTACATGGTCTGTACAGCTGTGTGCGCTGAGACTGGACCCTGGCCATCTGACCTGTGTATTTCCATGTACATGTGTATAGTGCCTGCATATCTGCACTGTTACCTACTGGAAGTGGTACAGCTTGTTTGCTGTACAATGGACTACATGCAGCCCTGCTTACTGTAGCTTTGTTTGCATGCATGTTTGCTTGCAGTTACCCTGGAACACTGATCCCACCTGCAATGCATAGTTACAGAGCTTCTGTGGACTCCTAGTGACATCTGCATAGCTTACTATATGTATGTCCGTGTCTCACCTGACAGAACGTCACTGTTTGTCCTGTTCACATGTACATTGCCTGTGACACATTGCATATGACTTACCTGGCATTTGTCCACGTGAGCAGTCATATATGCCACTGCTAACTAATCACAGGCACTACACCCTCACATACTCATCTTCTGTTGAACCACCTGCTTCGCTAGGGATGGCTTGCACCTGTCAGCCCTGGGCTTTCGGATATTGGCAAAGGCTCTTGCTACCCCCATAGTGCCTTTGTTAGGCAAGGCTCAAATGACAAACCCACCTTCATAGGTATCACAAGGGATAAGAAACTAAGAGTAATGCTACTCAACGCCAGAAGTCTAAACCTCAAGATGCATGCACTCGAAACTCTCCTTAGCATGGAGAACATCGATATCTGTGCAGTAACAGATACCTGGTTCAGGGCTACTGAGAGCACCCCAGCACTACCAGGTTATACCTCATACCATGCTTTTCAGCCCCAAAACCTGGACCGAACCACAAAAGGAGGGGGAGTATTGATATTCATCAAAGATACCCACACCTCCAGGTTGGTGGCAAAGCACCAAGCATCAGAGACTATCCATGTGCAACTAACAATGGGTAAAACTGCCTTCCAGGTTATAGCCTGCTACAGACCACCCTCCCAAACCCAAGAACCGCACTCGGCCTTCCTGAGAACAGTGGAAAATATGAAGGTCTCTCCAAACACCATTATATTGGGCGACTTCAACTACCCAAACATAGACTGGGAGCATGACTCTAGCTCCAACACCCTAGCCCAAAGATTCCTAGAATATATGAACTCAAATGCTATGGAACAACTTGTTACCACTCCCACAAGAAGGGAAAACATACTGGACCTGAACATCACCAAGATGGGGACTCTATGCTCCAGACCAGAAGTGTATCCCTCACTGGTAAGATCAGACCATAAACTAATCTCACTGGATATTCACATCCCGACCCCACCCCCTGCCCAGAAAACCACAGTGAACAACTTCTCTAAAGCAAATTCACACTCCTCAAAACTAAGCTGGATACCTTCAAAGCCCCCGGGCCTGTGGAAAATACGGACCAGACCGCAGATTCCTCTATAAACGCATTCTATGGACACCTTCAGGAATGCATGGATGATGCGATCCCGAATAAAACCAAGACCCAATCCTCCAAAGGCAGACGTCCTGTCTGGCGGACCCCAGTCATAAACAAACTATACAATAGAAGGAGGAAGCTACTAAATGATACAGCAAAATCCCAAAAGGGGAAGGCATCACTGATCAGTATTAGCAAAAAACTACGGGCACTCATAAGATTGTCTAAGGCCAGCTTCGAGAGAAAATTGCACTGGACACTAAGGAAAATCACAAGGCTTTCTTTAGTTATGTTAGGAACCTGGGTGGGAATTCCCAGATATGCTCAGAGGTAGTCCAAAATGTCAATAGAAACACCAAACCCACAGACATTGCCAACATTCTAGCTGACAGGTTCAGCGCAAACTTCTCCCCCCGCTCCACACCGAAAGGGCAAATATTTATCCCAGCAGAGTGCTGCCCCCCTGACATGTCAGATGCTGAGGTAAGAGCCGCCCTCTCCAAAGCAATAAACACTGCATCAATGGGACCAGACAGTTTCCCGGGCTGTGTCCTACATGAACTCCAAGAGCAGCTACACCCAGACATAAAACTACTGTTCAATCCTAGCCTTACTACAGGATATGTGGCCAAAGAGTGGCGTACAGCAACAGTGGTCCCTCTACAGAAATGTGGTGCCTCAAGGGATCCTAGACACTATCGCCCCATAAGCCTGACTAGCTTGGTCTGCAAAGCTATGGAAAGGATCATCATGGACCTCATAAATAAAGATATTGGGGACCTACAGACACTGGATCATACCCAGTTTGGCGTTGTTAAGGGCAGATCCTGCCTCTCAAACCTGGTTGATTTCTTTGAAACAGTCACCAAGGCCACTGACGAGGGGAAGGTGGTCCACACAGCCTACCTGGACCTCGCAAAAGCCTTCGATACAATACCCCACTCGGGCATTCTAGAGAAGTTCACCAGCTTAAATATAAACCCCTATGTCACTAGATAGATTGCACACTGGCTCAAGGACAGAACCCACATGGTTAGAATTGCTGGAGCCATGCCAGACTCCAAACCAATTACAAGTGGTGTCCCACAAGGCTCAGTCCTGGGACCTCTCTTGTTCGGTATATATTTATCGGAGGTACAGGCCAACACGGAAGGGCTGTGGCTGACCAAATTCGCAGATGACTGCAAACTGGCCGCCATAATAGACTCTCCAGCCGACACAAGCATCCTCCAAAAGGGCCTCATAGAAACAGACAACTTGTGCCAGAGCCATGGCCTCAAGCTGAATGCCAAAAAGTGTATAGTCATCCCCTTTGGCAAAAACAAAGTGCCCACAAAGTACCACATAGGTGGTAATCCATTAAGTACAGAAGAAGTAATTAGGGACCTGGGGACCCAAGTTGATAGCAATCTTTCATTTGACAACCACGTGGCCAAAGTGGTTAGAAAAACATTTTATACAGCCCACCTCATCATGAAGGGATTCACATCTAGATCAGGGGAGGACATCGTGCCTCTTTACTCATCCCTCATCAGGCCCATAATTGAGTACAATGCCCCTGTTGGGATGTACCTTACCAGACACCTGCAGCAACTGGAAAGACCCCAAAAGTACCTCACCAAGAGGATCAAAGGGCTCAAACAGATGCCATATGCTGACCGGTTAAAGAAACTCCAGCTCTACTCAGTGGCATACAGCCTGTTCAGAGGTGATCTGTGCCTGATGTATAAAGCCATGTTAAACCCGGAATTGGTGGGCATGCTGCACCTCAGAATATCCAAATCCCATCGAGCTACACGCTTGAGAGACTTGAACCTCAGCACTGAAATAAATAGGACATGCTGGAGGGACAGATTCATAACCCAGAGGCTCCCTTCACTCTGGAATAAAATCCAATCCCAGTCCAGGTTAGGCAGAGTCCCTCATTGACTCTCTTCAAGAGGAATCTTGATGAGTGGATTGGGACATTGTAGGTTTACCCCGGGTATCACTTGTGTGTCACTGTTAGCCAGAGGCACAGTATACCAACCTCGAAAAAGGGCATAGCAAGATAAATTTACAATGGATGGCGACAGCCAAACACATTCTGGCTAGGTTTATAAATGCCCTAGGGCAGATAGCCTAGTATGAACCTATGAACCTATGTACCTTGTTCCCCATTGGCCCTATGTGCTGTTAATCAGCATGGCAATCACAATACTATGGTAGCATGTGCAAAGGTCAGTTGTCAGTCACCTCTATGGTACAGTTGTGGAATATGTGGGTCATGTGGCAATGTCACAGCTGCCACATGTACACAGTCAACCCTCTCCCCTACACATGGATGTACAACACATGTATGAGATGGAACCACATAGTCAAACTGGGGACTAAGCACGCTGAACCCAGTACTGGCATAACCTGTCAGGTGGCATGAAATACTACAGTGACTACAATACCAGTCTGATGTAGACCTACACTGACAGCAATACAAGCACGTGAACATACTGGGCCATTCGTGGAGCCTAAGAATAGCATCCTGTCTGAGCGGCAGACACATCTGCAGCTGGCACACAGGCATACATTATGCCAGAACACATCACGCATAACACATAGCACACAAATCCTGTGTGCCAAACAGTCACAGCCTCTACGGCTAGACAACACACCTGCTACAGTTGTGTTAGGTACCTTTATTGTCCGGTACAGTGAGGTCACGCTCACCAGGCTGGACAAGGTGAAGGTCATAGTGATATGCCCGTGGGGCACTATGGTCCACCACATAACACAAGCATACAGGTCAGTCAGAGGCATGGACACACATGACTCAGTCATTGTCCATGCCACTATGGCTGACCTGTGATGTACCTCCCTGGACTACATGATAAGGAACATGGAAGGGCTCTCTGAGCATGTGGCACAGGCTGGTATGACCCTGACCTTGGTTGGCATCATACCCTCACCAGGAATGCTGACGTATTACTGAATGCTGATGAATTACTGTAGCTACAACACCCTAGCTGAAAGGTTCCTAGCATGTAGTCACTGCATCGCTATGGAACAACTTGTTACCACTCCCACAACAGGTGAAAACATGCAGCACCTCTTCATCAACAACATGTAGACTATATGCCCCAGACCAGATATGTATCCCTCGCTGCTAGGTTGATACCATCTACATATCACACTGTATATACACATACCACATGCAGCACCCGCACAGAAGACCACAGTCATAATGTTATCCAGTGCAAATACCATGTATTCACATGTGGCAGGCGTCAGACATGGTAACTATTGAAGGTCACAGGTACATATGTGTATTTGGCACACACATACATCATCTGTGTCCATTGCCATTACTGGTTTAATCGATGTCATGCATTATTGTGAACAACAACCCACACACATGGGCATTCTGTGTCACAAAAACACACGTGGCATGTCTGGAATCCAAAGCCATAACTAACTGTGCTATGACAGTAGTGAGAGACGCAGTAGCAGAGCGTGCTATTTGCATTACTGGGAGATTTGCCCTCTTCCGCTGTACTTGTAGGGTGCTGACATCATCTCTTTGTAGAGACTGGAATATGCAGCAGCTGGTGTGTTGTACTGGTTGGCAAAAGGGTCAGTTCTTTCACACATACTACTTTCACCCTCTCCCACTTGCTATTTGCAGGATTCAAACTTCTACCTAACTATGTTATGACACTCAAGACGGATGCATTAGCAGAGCGTGCTATTCGCATTACTGGGAGGTTTCCCTTCTCCTGCTGTACTTATAGGGTGCTGACATCATCAGTGTTTAGAAAGGGGAATGTGCATCCTGTAGTGTGTTCTCCTAGTTGCCAAAAGGGACATTTCTTTCATACAGACTTGCACACACACTAACCCCTCCACACACACTGAGCATTTGCAGGATTCAAACCCCTACCTAACTATGTTATGACACTCGAGACGGAATTAGCAGAGCACGCTATTCGCATTACTGGGAGGTTTCCTTCTCCTGCTGTACTTATAGGGTGCTGACATCATCAGTGTTTAGAAAGGGGAATGTGCATCCTGTAGTGTGTTCTCCTAGTTGCCAAAAGGGACATTTCTTTCATACAGACTTGCACACACACTAACCCCTCCACACACACTGAGCATTTGCAGGATTCAAACCCCTACCTAACTATGTTATGACACTCGAGACGGACGCATTAGCAGAGCACGCTATTCGCATTACTGGGAGGTTTCCCTTCTCCTGCTGTACTTATAGGGTGCTGACATCATCAGTGTTTAGAAAGGGGAATGTGCATCCTGTAGTGTGTTTTCCCAGTTGCCAAAAGGGACATTTCCCTCACACAGACTTGCACACACACCAACCCCACTCACCCACACACACACACACACTGAGCATTTGCAGGATTCAAACCCCTACCTAACTATATTATGACACTTGAGGGAGACGCATTAGCAGAGCGCATTATCCGAATTACTGGGCATCTGTTCTGGACCTGCAGTATTTATAGGGTGCTGACATCATTATTTCTACAGAGGTATGTACATCTAGTACTACCTGTCAGGTGGGGGATAGCATATATATGCATTTGCAGCCACCTACGTCAGGGTCAGATATGCACATCGCACTGGCAGGTTATGTTTTATACCATGCTTCGTGAACACAGGACCTGTAACACACAACACAACCAGTCCTGACCACACCTCCCACATCCAGGACACACACTTTGCTTCCCTGGAAACAGTGCCAAGACATGCAGGTGTTCACATACACCATTCCAGTTAACGTCAGGTACAAGCATATTGTGTGTGGGAACTACTCAGGCCTCTACAACATTACCCTACAGCCACTACAATTTGTGAGTCCATGTGCTATGGCAGAACCACTCACCACAGCCACAAGGGGGAATACATATTGCACTTGACCATCTACAACATGGGTACTCACTGTTCCACACCAGAGGTAGACCACCATTGTTGATATCTGACCATACCCACCTTTCCCTGGCCATCCATATCCCATCCCCACCCCCAGGCAAGGTTGTCACTGCAAACAAACTGTATTTATCAAAAGCAGACTTTACACTTGTGAAGACTGGGGTGGAAGACTTCAAAGGACTCATGCTGGGGGAGTATACAGGCCACTCTGCATAATCCTTGACAATTACATTCTATGAGCATGTGGAAGGTTTGCATTGATCATGCTATCCCAAATATGCCCATGACTGCTCCACAACAGGACACCTGTCAGATGTACACCAGCCATATATGAGCTGTCCAACAGACAGAGTGAGCTAATACATTGCAGAGCAGTAGCCCACAGAGTGAGGACATCTCTGAACAGTACCGGCACGACACTTCAATCCCTCATAATCCCCACGACACAGTGTTGACAGTGAAATTGTCCAGACAATGCAGATAAGGCTCCCCTCAGTCTGTTATTGACACCCACTTACTGTTAGAGGTCCTCAGCAACCCTCTTCCAGCACACACCAACAACATGGCTGTGGCTTAGCAAATTCAAACCCTGGGATCTCCACTGTGTCCCTGCTTGACAGAGGCACAGCACACTATCACACGGTGCCTTATGTGACCTACTTTACAGTGGCACAGTAGCCTACTGTACTGGGGAGGCAGACGCCAAGCACACTCTGGCTAAGCTGTCATTCCCTAGGGCAAACAGCCTAGTGTTGACCTCTACACCCATATGTTTAATTGTCAGATGCACATTATTTGTTGCCGATAGACTGTTTGCAGGTCTTTATTGCCATAGCATTCCCTGTTTGTATGAACAACTTGTGTATCTGTGGAAGATGTTTGCATATGGGAGGGATCCACTATATCACGTATGTCTCTGTAGTCATTTAACTGTGTGCACTGGGCAGATTGCTGTAATGTGGTTGGTTCCTGGAATAACACGTACAAATACCAGATATGTGTGGCCAACTGCTAAACTGAGATTTGGCCTAAGTGTGTGAGCATGCTCAGTTCAGCCTTCCCATGGCATGTTGTCTGACATATGTCTCATGCCCAGTGTGAGCTTTCCATATGTTGAACTCTGCAGCCCACCACATTTGTGGATGAGTGTGAACTTCAACAAATATCTCCCGTTTATGGTTGTGTGTTGTGTGTCATGTTGTGTAGTTACTGTCCAACTGCTTTGTGTGTGAACACAACAGGGATTATACTGTGCCTGCAGGGTTTGCATGGGATACTTTGCATACAGTTGTCAACATCCTTTCATACTGACCTAACACTGTAGTACCGTATAGTGTACTGGTTCAGTACTTTCACTGTGGTGGACAGTATCCTGGGCTTTAGTCCTGTCACTGCTTTACATTTTCATAGTGAGCACAACAGCCTGGTTAGGGGCCAGTTGTGCACATCTGACCATGTTGCATTATGTTCAGATATGAACTACTTAAACCAGGCTTGTCCAACATTGGTAGTGTATTCCACAACATAGGTGTACATTTGCAAACACTAGCGATGTGCCCTAGGCCATTTCTAATGCTAGTCAGAGAGTGTGTTTGTCCTTCGACACACATTGTAAGTGGAGTTTGCCATGCCATATGTCATGGTTAGTATACTGTGCCTCCGTCTACCTGTGACATAACAGTGATACCCAGGGTAAACCTACCATCTCCCATCCACTCATCAAGATTCCTCTTGAGGAGAATCGATGAGTGACTCTATGGATAACCTGTACTGGGAGTTTACTCATGAGTGGGGGTGGCTTCTGTGTTATGGATCATGCAGTACAGCTTGTCCTATGTATGCCAGTGCTGGGGTTCAGGTCTCTCATGTGCATAGCTCACTGCCATTCAGATTGTACAAGGTGCAGCATGTTCATTGATTCCAGCTTGGACATGGCTTTATACATCAGGCACAGCTTGCCTCTGGGTGGGCAGTATGGCAGTGTGTGTAGCTGCAGTTTGTTTAATCAGGCAACACATGGCATCTGTTCAAGCTCTTTGATACTCCTGGTGAGGTACTGTTGGGGACTTTACAGTTGATGGAGGTGTCTGCTGAGGTACATCCCACAGGGGCTATTGTAGTCAATTGTAACGCTGATGAAGGATGACTGCAGAACCACAATGACCTCCCCTTATCTAGATCTGACAACCTTCATGATTAGGTGGGTATATGGTATGTTTCTGTAAACACTACAGCCACATGTTTGTCCAATGCAGGATATCTATCACCTTGTGTCCCCAGGTCTCTCATTACATGTTAAGTACGTAATGGGTTAACACCTATGTGGTAATTGGTGGGCACTTACTGTATATCCACGGGGGTTGACTATACACTTTTCTGCAATTAGCTTGCTGACATGGCTATGGCACCAGTTGTCTGTTTCTATGTGGCCCTTTTGTGGGATGCTTGTGTCAGCTGGAGGGTCAGATATGGTGGGCAGTTTGTAGTCCTCTGCAAACATGTTCAGACACAGTCCTTCCATGTTGGCCTGTACCTATGGGACATATATACCAAACGAGGGAGGTCCCAGGACCAAGCCTTGTGGGATGCCAGTTATATCTGGTTTGTAGTCTGACAAGGCTGCAGCATGTCTTGACCATGTCAGTTCTGTCCTTGGTCTGGTTTGCAACCCCTCTACTGACATAGGGGTTTATATTTAAGCTGGTGAGCATATCTATAATGAACACGTAGGGTATTGTATGGAAGCCTTTGCAAGGTCCAGCTACGCTGTGTGGACGACATTGCCCTCATCAATGACCTTAATGACTGTTTCAAATGAGTCAAACATGTTTAGGGGCAGGATCTGCACTTAAGAAAGCCACACTGGGTAGGGTCCGGTGTCAGTAGGTCCCCAATATCTTTATGTCTGCGGTACATGCTGATCCTTTCCATAGCTGTGCAGACCAAGCTTCTCAGGATTCTGGGGTGGTAGTTTTCAGTATCCATTCAGGCAACACCTTTGTTGAGAACGACCACTGTTGTTGTACACTGCTCTTTGGGTACATATCCTGTGGTAAGGCTGACACTGAGCAGTAGTGTGATTTGGCATTCCATTCTGCTTGGAGTCCATGCTGGACTCATCCCAGGACACCATCTCATACCATTGCTGCTGTGTGTTTTGCTTTGTAGATGCTGGCTGTTACCTCAGAATCTGCAATGTCAGGGGGCCAGCAATCTGCTGGGATAGATATTTTGCATTCTGGGGGGGTGTTTGCACTGCACCTGTCAGGATGTATGTTGGCAATATGTGTGTGTGTTTGGTATGTTGTTTGTAATATTTGTGTGATTCAGAGCATATCTGTGAATTCCCAACACGGTTCCTACCATCAGTTGAGGAAGCCTTGGGATTATCCTTAGTGTCCTGTACAATTTGTATCTTCATAGGTTCATACTAGGCTATTCACCCTAGGGCATTTGTAAGCCTAGCCAGAGTGTGTGTGGCTTTCGCCACCCCTTGCTATGTGAATATTATGGCCATTTATGATTTGCTTTGCTGTGCCTCTGTCTGGACGTGACACAGTGAAGACCCCCAGTGTAAATCTACGATCATCCATCCACTTGGCAAGATTTCTGTTGAAGAGTGTCAGTGACGGGCTCTGCCTAACATGGAGTGGGATTCTGTTCCAGGGTGTGTGGAGCCTCTGGGTTATGTATCTGTCCCTCCAGCACATTCTATTTCATTATGTGTTGAGGTTGACATCTCTTACTCTCACAGCTCCGATGGCTTTGAGTTTTCTGGGGTAGAGCATGTCCATTACTCCTGTGTTGGACATGGTCTTGTACAACAGACATGCAATGCCTCTGTGTAGGCAGTATGTGACTGCATTCAGCTGGGGTGTCTACAGCCAGGCAGCATATGACATATATTTGAGACCCTTTATCCTCTTGGTGAGGTACCTTTGAGGTCTTTCTAACTGCTGCAGGTGTCAGGTAAGGTACATCCCAAATGAGGCATTGTACTAGATTATGGGTCTGATAAGAGAACAGTATAGGGGCACAATGACCTCTGTTGATGTAGATGTGAATCCTTTCATGATACGGTGTCTAATTTAGACAGTCTTCCTAGCCACATTGGCAATGTGAGTGTCACATAACAGGTTACTGTCCACTTGTGTCCCTAGGTCCCTGATTACTCCTTCCATACATAATGGTTTACCACCTATGTGGTAATTTGTGAGTACCTTGTTTGGTATTTGGTGGGACATTCATACTGTCCAGTGTCTTCAGGATGGCTGGGTGGGGTTCCTGTGTGTGAGAGTGTGGTCTGTAGCATGCTACAGACTGTACAGCAGTCTTGCCTACGGTTAGTTGCACATGGGTGGACTCCAATGCCTTGTGCATTGTCAGTTACCTGGACGTATGGGTGTCTGTGCTGAATATGGATACTCACCCTCCTTTTATGTTTTGTTCCAGGTTTTGGGGCCATAACGCAGGATATGTGGTATAACCTGGAAGTGCTGGTGTGCTGTCAGGAGGCTTGCAGCAGGTTTCTGTCACTGCACAGACATCGATGTTCTCCATACTGGGGAGGCCCTCGGGAGCATGCATATTGAGGTTTACACATCTGGCATTGGTCAGCATTACCCTTATGTTTCTTTCCACTTATGTTTTCTAGGGTGGTGGGTTAGTCTTTTCAGCCTTGCCTACGAAAGGCTCTATGGAGGTGGCAAAAGCCTTATCCAATATCCAGATGCCCAGGGGTAACAGGTGCAAGCCATCCCTGGATCAGCTGCGTGGCTTGTCAAGCATGACATCCCAAGCAGACAGACATTGGATCCCCTTGGAATGACACCAGTAATTGTGCCACTTGTTATAACTGATCATTCTGTGTTTGTACTGTGGCATCATTCTTGGTGAGGGTAGGATGCTGCAAACGGTCAGTGTCATACCGGCCTGGACTACATAATCGGAGAGCTCATCTATGTCTCTTTTCATGTAGTCCGGGGAGGTACATCTCAGGTCATTCACACCAGTATGGACTATGACTGCATCATATTTCTACTTGCTTTGGGGTGACCTGCATACTTGTGTTATGTGGCGTATTGTAGCAGCCTACAGGCAGCTTACTGTACCCTTTCCCTTATTCAGTCTGGTGTGCGGGACAGCAGCGTGTCTCACTATGGAGTCACCTATTACAACTGTATCAGGCATGTTGTTTCTCCTTCTGGCCTGTGATTGTTTGGCACACCAGCTTTGTGTACTATGTGTTGCATGTGCTACGTTTGGAGGTTGTTTGATTGGGTGTCTGCTTTAGAGGCCTCTGTTGGTGTGCTGTGTTTGTAATTTGTGCCTCCGGGAAGGTTTTTCTGTGTTTATGTGTTTGGTTTGCAGTTGTGATAGGTCTATGTGGGACTGGGTTTGTGATGTGTGTGGTTACCTTCTCCTCCTGACTAGTTTTGGGAGTACTGAGTTGAGGGAGCTCAGCCTCCAGTTTGGATAAATGGTTGCATCTCTCACATATATTTGTATTTCTTGGGGGGAGTTGAGGGTTGTCTGTGTACTTGGGGCAGGTGTAACATTGCCTCAAGATTCACAGATTCAACTTGTAGCTGGCCTTAGTGGATTGCATGTGTGGACATATTTTATTGCCATACTACTGATCAGTGATTACTTCTTTTTTTATGTCTGCTCTATCATGCAGTAGCTTCCTCATTCTCTTGCATGGTTTGGTAATGGCTGGAGTCCACCATGCCAGATGCCTGCGTGTATGGCATTGTGTCTTGTTTTAATTTAGGATTGCATAATCCAAGCGTTTCTGGCAGTGTTCATGGAATGCCTGTATAACAGGTTCTGAGGTGTGGCCCATATTTTGCACCTGCACAGGGCCTTTAATGGATTCCACATCAGTTTGGAGGAGTACAACTTTTGCTTTACACATGTTTTTCACTGTGGTTTTCTGGCCAGGGACTGTGGTCAGGATGTGTATATCCAGTGTGATTACTCTATGGTCTGGTCTTACCAGTGAGCAATACACTTCTCATCTTGCCATCCAGTACCCATGTTGCTGATTATCACATCCAGTATGCTTACCCCTCTTGTGGGAGTGGTATGTTGTTCCTGGGCATTTTGGTTTATGGATTCTATGAACTTTTGTCCTACAGTGTTGGAACTAGTATAATGCTCCCACAGTCTATGTCTGGGTATTTTCAGTCACCCAATATAATGTGGTTTGGAGGACTTGATATATTCATGTATTCCAACATAGGCCAAGTGCAGTTCCTGGTGTTGGGACGGTAGTCTGTAGCAGGCTATAAACTGGGAGGCAGTTTTAGCCACTGTTACTTGACCATGGCTAGTCCATGCTGCTTCTTGTAGTGGTACCAACATGGGGGTGTGGTTATCCTTGACAATTATTGCTAGTCACCCTCCTTTTGTAGCTTGTTCCATGTTTTGAGGTTGTACAGCACAGTATGAGGTGTAACCTGGTAGTGTTAGGGTGCTGTTGTGAGCCTTGACCCAGTTTTCTGTTACAGCACAGATATCAACATTCTCCATACTGGGTGAGTTTAGACTGCATGCATCTTGCTGTTTAGACTTCTGGCATTGGGTAGCATTACATCTAAGTTCTTATCCCTTCTGATAACTATGGAGGTAGGTTTGTGTTTTGAGCCTTACCTATTCAGGGCACGCTGTGGATAACAACAGCCTTTGCCAGTATCCATACGGCCTGCACTGATAGGTGCACACCAGTCCTAGCAGGTGGAGCATCATGTCATGCTCAGCATGTCATCCCATGCTGGCACACATTGGATCCCCTTTGACTAACTGCAATACTTCAGCCAGTTATTGCAATTGATCATCTCATTGTCATATTGTGGCATGATGCTTGGTGAGGGTAGGATGTTAGTCACGGTCCTGGTGTTACATTACTTAACACAAGGCATTCATGCCTCAGGTGGTGCTGCAGGGCTGCCTCTGTCGGATGCGCATATTACACTCCCTGTACATGTTCGTGAGCAGGTCATGTCATTTTAGGCATCCCTGTTATTATTTGAGTGAGTCAGAGGGGGTATCATTCCCAGGGTTCCTACTGAGCCAGTGTATGTGCTATGCGTTGCCTCTTTGCCAAGGCCAGGGCATACTGGGCACGCCTCCTTCTGCCTACTGGGACAGGCTCAGGTTGTTCCTCCTCCGAGTCATGCTCTGCCTGTGATGGCCTTGGCAATGGTGGGGGGCTGTTGGCCCAACCCTATGCTGGTCCTGCTGCAGCTGTTTTCGCAAGATCATATTATGTAGCAGAGCACATACCATGACAATTTGATGTAGTTGGTGTGTACTGCAAGGCTCCACCAGATGTGTCCAGACACTGGAACCGTGACTTGAGCAGCCCAAACACACGGTCTATTACATTAAGTGTTTGTGCGTGTGCCTCATTATGGCGTTCCTGTTCAGGTGTGTGTGCGTTTCTGATGGGTGTCATCAGCCACGGCTCCAGTGCATAACCTGCATCCCCCACTAGGTGTCCGTGTGGGATGTCCCTATTGGCAAATGTCTGGTACAGCTGCGTCAAATTAGCAAAAGAACAAGCTGCAAGGAAATATGAATAACAACCAGAACTGAGAAAAACACACTTTATAATAGCAAATCTTTCGGATAAAATCCTTCCTCAATACTAATACAAACAAATCTAAAAACCAAATGGTTTAAATACAGGTCACTGAAGTCACATGACCAGCAGTCTAAAAATCATGTGACCACAAGTATATAAAACAAATCATTAAAATTAGAAAAATTAGAAAAAACATAACATTATCGCAATCTAGTATGTTGGAATTTAACAAGAACAGGTTTCAAGGTAATCATATTATTTAAACCTGGAAAATGGTCAGAGTTCAACCTAAGAATCCATTCATACTCTTTTAATTCAAGTAAATTACCACTATCACCACCTCTGGCAGGAGGCCGTATTACATCAATAACTCGAAAGGAGAATCTATGTTCAATACCTGAATCAACTATGTGCTTATACAAGGCATTACTGGGTTGCGATAATTTTAATGATTTGTTTTATATACTTGTGGTCACATGATTTTTGGACTGCTGGTCACGTGACTTTGGTGACCTGTATTTAAACCATTTGGTTTTTAGATTTGTTTGCATTAGTATTGAGGAAGGATTTTATCCGAAAGCTTTGCTATTATAAAGTGTGTTTTTCTCAGTTCTGGTTGTTATTCATATTTCCTTGCAGCTTGTTCTTTTGCTAATTTGTTTGCTGCATTTCTGAGAACAAGTTTAAGGGTCGTGCTGCAGTCCTTTATCCATTTATTCAACATGGAAGTGGTGAGGACTGTTAACTCTGTCAAGTCTCTGTTTATGAATGAGACTAATCCTTTACTACAGTTTGCCTCTTCGGTTTGTTCTACATCGAAAAGTGATGAACATTGGAAATCTGAGAAGGTTTCAGATTTTCATAAAAAGCTGAATCTTTTTGAAAGAAAAGTGGGTACTTATAAACGCTTGCAATGGCAGCGTTTTAGCTTTTCTGCATATCTAGATAAAGGCATCATCCCACGTGGCTTGAGAGTTCTCAAAATGCCTTCATATGGGAACGCTTATCCTGAGGTCCTGAAGCGGTGGCAGCAACTTAACATCAAGTTAAGTTTGGATTACATGAGTTTAATGAATGAATTCTTTTCAACTATCGAGAAGGCACTTAAAGCTGAGATACTAAATATGGAAAATGAATTAATGGATATGCCTGTATTTGCGTCTATGGGTGAGTTATATCAGCAGCTACTTGACAGAACACAAGCATTGGATGACCGTTTGGAAGTAACGAAGAAGCGTAAGCTCACGCGTGATATCAATGACTTCCAAAGGGGTCATATTTTCTCATGGCCGAAAAATGATCAAACTTTTAAACCTAATGCTGCAGTACGTAGTAATAAGAGAAGTTTAGATGTTCTTGATGGCTTTTCTGAAACTACAGTTGATATTGCACAACAACATGAACAGGCTTTGGCAGCTTCGTCGAATCACTTACAAGTGAATACGCCTATTTTGGCGACATCTACGCTAGACTCCACGAATGCTTGCTCTCAGTCAGAACTTAGCGACAAGCAAGACGGAGAGGCTAACTTGCGTTCCACTGTGGTTAAGAAGGCACAGCAACTTACATTTAATTTCTCTGGCAAACGCTTTCATCTAGAACAGCCGGAGGCTGTAACTGAGCGTTCCTCTCCAAGAAGGAAACCGTTTATGGGACAAACAGTTATCCCAGGCAAATGTAAGAATGAGAGCCCTTTAGGGCAGGGCAAAGTAAGTCGCAAATGACTAAAGGCATTCTCAACCTTTCAACCTTTAACTTGAACTCTGCTCATTGTTCAGTACTACATAAAGGGCTTAATTTTATTCCTACAGCGAAGGGTGATCTAGTGACTGCGCTCACAGACCTTAAGATTTTCATTAGAAATGTAAATTTAAAGGTTTTGTTTGGTAACTCTGTTGTTAATGGAGTTTCATGTAAACGGCGTAGTACCTTTATACCTTCTAGTATGCCTGTGGTTACAGCATTTCATGATTTGTGTGAGAGGGAATTAAGAATGTTGTATTCTGACTGCAATATTCTGAGATTTTCTCGCTTTAATTTAACATTTGAGGAGTATCAAGCGCTCAAAAGTTTACAGGCGAGCAAAGATTTAGTGATTAAACAAGCCGATAAAGGTGGGGCTGTAGTCCTTATGGATCGGCCTAAGTATATATCTTTAGTTTCTGTTCTACTGAATGATGTTGAGGCTTTTAAACGTATTACATCAATAGATATTAAAAGATGTATTAGTTATGTCAATATGGTGATCTATGATTTGCAAATTAGTGGTGATATTACTCTGGATTTATTTCATTTTTACTGTTTCTTGTCCAATTATTCCTTGTCTCTATGGGCTGCCTAAGATACACAAGTCGGTGACCAACCCCCCCATGAGACCAATTGTATCGGGAGGGTGGATCACGAACCTATATCTATATATTTGCAAACACAATTGCAACTATATTTACCTAAATGCACTTCTGTGCTAAGAGATACATCTGATTTCCTTTGTAAATTGCGTGTTTGGTTTAATAGTATTGGTGGTTCCTGTCGACAAAGTGAGTATTTGTTTGTAACGCTTGATATAGCATCCCTTTTTACTGTAATACCGCATGATTTTGGTATTGAGTCTATCAGACAATTTTTGATCTCCCAGTCTTCTCTTGTGAATAGATCTGTTGAGAATATTTGTTCTCTTCTAGATGTAGTTTTGAGGAACAATATTTTTCTGTTTGATGAATGCTTATATTTGCAACTCACTGGTGTAGCCATGGGTACTTCTGTGGCTAACACTTATGCCAACTTGGTGTTATACCAATGGGAGAAAGCTTATATTTATAATTTGGATAATTCTTTTGTAAATAATATATGTTTTATCAACATTTCGTTGATGATTTTTTATGGTTTGGAAAGGTTCCTTTCACAGTTGAATGAATTTGTTCATTATTTAAATGCAACCACCAGTTTCTTGAAATTTAAGATGGATGCCTCTGATAGTGAGATTAATTTCTTGGATGTTAAGATACAACTACGTGAGGGTTCTATCCATACCAGTATTCACAAAAGGAGATAAACTCTGATAGATACATTAATTATTCCAGCATGCATGCCCCACATGTCTTTAAGGGGATTGTTACTTCACAGTTTAATAGAGTTAGTAGATTAAATACTGATGATGCTACATTTAATTTACAGTTGGATGAGATGTCCAAAGAGTTTCTGGATAGTGGTTATGATTCTAAACTAGTTTTAGATTTAAAAATAAAGTTTTAGTTAATAGGAAGACAATATTGAAGCCGATTTTTCTTGGGGATGATGTTGGTTCTGTTAACCTAGAATGTTCAAAAGTATGCACTAGGTATCTTACTAGTTATAATACCTTGACTTGTTTTGTAAAACAAACAATACAGAGGAATTGGGTTGTACTAATGGCCTCTAGTGAGATTAAAGACATTCTTGGTGACAGGCCTTTTTTCTCATATAGAAATATGAAGTCCTTGAAGAATATGTTATGTTACAAAGATTTTTTCAGGCCTGTAGAGAGGTTTTTTACCACTAAGCCTGGCACGTATGGCTGTTTGAATTGTTCCTGCTGTTCTGATATTGTGGTTGGTTGCAGTGATAAGTTCAAACATCCTATTAGTGGTAAAGTTTATCAGTTTAATTTTTCTACCACTTGTGTTACATCTAATGTGGTGTACTTAGCTAATTGCGTGAAATGTACTGCATTCTATGTGGGTAAGACCACTAGAAAGCTAAAAGAACGCATCATTGAACACAAAGCAGAGATTAGAAGGGCCATTAACAGTAATGCCTTGTATAAGCACATAGTTGATTCAGGTATTGAACATAGATTCTCCTTTAGAGTTATTGATGTAATACGGCCTCCTGCCAGAGGTGGTGACAGTGGTAATTTACTTGAATTAAAAGAGTATGAATGGATTCTTAGGTTGAACTCTGACCATTTTCCAGGTTTAAATAGGATTACCTTGAAACCTGTTCTTGTTAAATTGCAACATACTAGGTTGCGATAATGTTATGTTTTTTCTAATTTTAATGATTTGTTTTATATACTTGTGGTCACATGATTTTTGGACTGCTGGTCATGTGACTTCAGTGACCTGCAGTTAAACCATTTGGTTTTTAGATTCGTTTGTATTAGTATTGAGGAAGGATTTTATCCGAAAACTTCGCTATTATAAAGTGTGTTTTTCACAGCTGCATCAAATGCCAGATGTGGGAATCATGGTAGCTCCCAGGGCAGCCAGCATACACATTCATTATTATGCCCTGGGCATCACACACGACCTGGCAGTTGATGGAGGGGAAGCCCTTGCGGTTAATGTAGGCCCTACCCCGCTCACCTGCTGGTGCTTTGATGCGTATGTGTGTGCAGTGTATTGCACCCACTACCTCAGGGTATTCCGCTATTTGCTGGAAGAGACGCATATTGCTGGTCAATACCTCACGGGCATTGGGGAAATATACATGATCACCGACATGTGCTGACATGGCATCCAGGAACTGGTGCAGTACCCTGGAGGCTGATGCCTGTGATATCCCCATCATATCACCAGTTGGTCTTTGGAAGGTACCTGTTGCTAGTATTCTTAGGCCAACACATACCTTGGTTTCCACTGGGATGGGTTCCCCTCTGTTGGTTCTGTGTCTGAGGCGTGGCCTGCACAGCTCAACTATTTGCTGCAGGAGCTCTCTGTCCACTCTATAGCGCTCTACTATCTCCAGCTCATGTAACCCGTGGTAGGTGACCCTGGGCCTGTACAGTCTTCTCCGTCTCCTCACTGTGGGTTGTCTGGCACCATCTGCATTGTCACCACCCTCAGCAAGTCGCCTATGTCTCATTATGACAGCTATGGCAGCCCCTAACATTTCTGCTCTGAGTTCAGCTTTTTCAGTTTTCACTTCTAATAGCTTACTCCTGTCTTGCAGTGTCTCTTGAGAGAAACATCCTGCACTGCTGGTTTGCAGAGTTTTAAGTGCTGGGCTACTATTCTGCCTGTGTAATTGCCTGCTTCTAATTGTTTTCACCTGCTAGCTCCAGCAGTATTCCCTGCTAGCTTCCTACGAATTCTGTTGCTTCCTTTTTCCTTTCTGTTTCCTCAGGGGGGAGCAACGTGCATACTAGCAGAAACATGCTCACAGTGGCTTACACGCGCGCACACATGCTTACATGGTTCAGAATCTGCTTATTCGGGTTAAAACGCATGCACACCAGCGCAAACAGTGTTAAACATCTACCAACAGGCTCCCACATGCTCAGTCTGCCTTACACGCGCACGCACTGTCCTACTCGTGCTTCATGGCGCGCACACGTGCGCATGCACGCCCAGCAAGAAACTTTGGTGTAGGCAACAGTGTACACCTTCCATTCCTTGACTTTCCCATGCTTATGCTGTGGCACTCCTCTTTCCATGATATGTGTCTGACATCTGTCATGTAACACTGACCTCCAATGAACTGCATTTCTTTCTGCCATTCCCCCCTGTGATGTCACCTATCTCCTACTCTGTTCCTCCCCCTTATGTAACTCTTGCACTACTCAGAATGTGCTCATTTGCTATGTGACAGTGGAATTCAGTATCCTAACACTCATTTGCATCAGATTGCCTACTAATGCTTAGTTACATGTCTTAGACTCAGCTTCCCCCCTTAGCAACCACTAAACGGTGGCCATGTTGTTTTGGTCTGCTGGTCCCTGCATTGTAAATCCATGTATTGCATAAGACCCACATTTGTGGGTTTATAACCTTCATTTTTATGTTTTATATAGCGCAGCCCATTTGCGCGGGGCTGTGCTGCGTTTAAACACCGCCGGGAAAAAAAAAATTATTTCTCAGATTTGCATCGGGGTAACTTGCCAATGGCCACATATTTGGCCATTGGCATGCTGCCTGACACATATGCACCCTTTATTTGGAGCTGACATGGCTCCATTGTGTTTTTTGCAGAAACGTACTCAGTTGTCAACTTGAGTACATTTCTGCAGCTAAAATGGCTCTTACACGGGCTGCTTTGGGCTTCCTGGATCGCTAATCTACCTCATTTGCATGCTATTCGGCTGCAAGTGAGGTGATTAGCATATCCACGCCCACTCTGTGTAAGAGACGTTTTAGCTGGTCTCTTACACGGACTTTAGGGCTGTTCCTGGATCGCGAAGGCTGCATGGAGTCTTACACTACTCAGACTCCGTGCAAGCCTTCGTGAATCCTGCCCATAGAGTTTTGCAACAAAAAGTTATCACTTATCTAAAACACGCCAGGAGCTCAGCAATCTAGAAGCGTACTCAAGAGCGGCAAACTAGATCTGAGGTCAGTCAGGGTTGGCAGGGGATTATGGTTAAGGGGAGGAGCTAGGAGCTCGGATCTCTAAGCTACGAAATAAGCTGCCGGCTCGGATCCGAGTTCGGATCCAAGACCCAAAGGTTGCTGATAAATGAAGTACCTACTTCAGATCAAGCATTCACCAGTAAGCCAAGCACTGCAGGCACTATTTCTCTTAATGCCCTTATCACTGTTCTTCAACTCCTTCAGGTCGCTGCCGATAACATGTGCATGAGTAGGCTACATGGTTATGGAGAGACAGGGATCAAAAGAAAATGGTAAACTTTAGTAAAACTATAACAAATTGTTTGCCAACCTGAACACATGGTCAAAACTCAAACAGTGAACAATGTCTGGAGACAATATGTTTAGAATACTTATCTTGGGGCTTTATATCATGAAGGTGGTGAAGTCACATGGATGACATTTTGCAAATATGGTTCAAAATCTAAAATTTTAGTGACTGTCCTGCTCCCTTCCAAAAGTTGGCAGTCATTCCATCTATCCCTCAGTCTGAAGCCTCTTTCCCAATCCAGCAGTCTGCAAGTTTATGGCT
Organism: Protopterus annectens; assembly: GCF_019279795.1. Taxonomy (NCBI): domain Eukaryota; kingdom Metazoa; phylum Chordata; order Ceratodontiformes; family Protopteridae; genus Protopterus; species Protopterus annectens. Next base: position 375,237,130 of record NC_056732.1, on the reverse strand, counting down.
CTTGCTGTATCCTCCATTCCCTTTGTCTTTGAGGCAGGAGTAACTGAACTGAAATCTTTACTCATTTACGGAGGCTGTGCTGTAGCTAGTTTTCCCTCATCTAAGATGACCTGCATATTGTTGTTTGAAAGCAGCTTTGGAATTTGTCTGTAGTCCCCCATTGCTTTTGTCCATGAGGTGAAAGTGAGGACCTCAGATGACATTCAGGTCTCTTGTGGAAACTATATTGTAGTTCGTCATGCCTCATCTAAGCTAACATGCATCTTTGCAGTTTGGAAGCAGCTTAGGGATCTAGTGCATTCCCGAGTCTCTCAACATGTAAGGAATAGAGTTGAATTTTTTAGCCTGTTGTGGAGACGATGTTGTAACTAGCCACCCTTCATCTAAGCTTACCTACAAGTCTTGCAGTTTGGAAACAGCTCAGGTATCTAGACATCCTTCACTAAAATTCTTTCACCACTCAAATAGGATTTAGGAAAATAAGTTTCATTCTTTCATGGAGACAGAGCTATAGCTATTTGCTCTTCATCTCAGCTGATCTGCATCTTGTAGTTTACAAACAGTTTACGGATAGTGCTGCCCCCACCATTCTTTCCTTCTGTCTGTAGAACACAAATGAAGAAATATGCAGAGCACTTAGTCTCTTGTTGAGTCTATTTTGCAGCTAGTCACCAGTCACCTACGTTTATCTGAATCATGTAAGCTCCTTTTGTCTCTAGCTAATGGTGCTTTTTAATTCTAGTTATCTCTGAGCATTCTTTTTATTTAAAGCTGTTAAAAGTGTATTGTTCTCTTTACAGTTCCTGACATACTTAGTCACCCTTAAATTAACTTAACTTAGTCACTCTTAGTCACCCGTTGTAGACCTCCTTGTGTTAGCACTTCAGGGGACTGGAACCACCTTTGTGTAGTAATTCTGCTATGTATCTTGATATCCATGGCCATCAGCTGACTGTTTTACACTATGTAGTGTGGGGTGGGTTACAAACACTCCAGCACATCCTGCCCTATCAGAGCTCTTCTTGATTGGTGGAGGTTTGACTCCAGATGTGTGAACATCCCATTCTTCTCAACGTTGGTAAGTACTGATTCACCCAGTCTAACAGTGCATTCTCTTTAAAAGAATTCAGAAAAGTAGTTTTATAATATTTGTTTTACTTCACTGTTTACTGCAACAGTTTTTTTTTTGTATCTTAGCCTCCTCCTTATAGTTAGGGTTTGTCAGTTTATTTAAACACTGTACATTGGCTCCCTTAAACTCTCTGTATGGTTATCTAGGTGTTTAACCTCTCTGAGTTGGGATCAGCAGTGTCCCTCCTCAACTCTGTGACAATGGTATAAATGTCATACAGGTAATAAAGAGATCTGCCACTGCTGTTAGTGGATGCTGCTGCTTGCTGAGTTAAGGCTGAAATCTTCTCATGTATGCTGATAATTCCAGGAGTGATATGTAATGAGGTGGCTAGAAGAAGCATCCTGCCCTATTGTTAAGGATGTACATGTCTCCTTCCACCAATGTTCCCAGAGTCGTAACCAAGTCCCCTATTCTACACCAGGGCTTGCTCAGGACAGCCCATCACCAAATTATCCTTAACCTCCCACCCAAAAAGAAGGTAAGCAGGCAGGTATTTTTCATTCCTTCACCTCCCCACACTAGCTCCAGTAGGCCTTCTACTACTAACCAAACACAGTTTGCCTGAGTTACAGTCATGGGTTTATTCCTTTGTGTCATAAAACTGACTTTATTGTAACATCTACCATGATTTTTAATTAACATAAAAAACAGTCCGAAAAAATCCATGTTGAAAAATACATCACTCCGCAGATAGTAGAAACCATTTATTGAGCCAAAGGACTGAGCGGTTTCATCTGATTGTATCTTAGACTTCTACTTTCTACTACCTGTGGAGTGGTGTGTGGTTCAACTTGGAGTTTTTCGGACTGTTTTTAAGTTATGATTTTTAATTACACATTGTTTTCTTCCTACATAAGTGGAGTTACATAAAGGTTACACACTTTTAAAAGTTAAAACACTTGTTATAATGACTTGCATGTCATACTACATGCAGAAATTCTACATATTTCAGTTTCACTACAGACCTCATGAAGTTTAGACCATATTTTCTCCCTTTGTGATTTATTAAGGTTCCTGACATTACATGATTTCAGAATGGCAAACCATTTATTAGAAAAAAATAAATATATCTGCAGAACTAAATAGAAAATGTCATGAGTGCTTGGTACTACGGGACTTCCAAGACAGCAGTATACTGATTAACATCCTAAGTTCATCTCTCCCACTGTGAAAAAAAATACTCAGAAATATGAGCTAGTAATTCCACCAGCATGAGTAAAATTCAGTTGCTGCCTAGTAAGTACACTAACTGGATGCCAGCAGAGAAGAAATTTAGAGAAACTGAAAGGAAATCAAACAGGAAAAGGTGAAGAGAAAACACTGGGAAGAATCATGCAACTGTTCAGTTCAGCAATAAGCCATTCAAGCTCCAGCTTTGGTACAAAAAATGGCTTCCAGTAAATTTGAGGAAAAAATAAAGCAAATGTACTCAGAGCTGATTAAAATAAATGAAACACTAAAGGAGTATATCAATTAAAATAACAAAAGGCTGGGGAAAAAATAGAAAAAACGTTACCAGCTATCAAGATGAACTCATAAAAGTGCAAAAATCAGAGGTGAAAATGAAGAAAAGGCTGGCTGAGTACAAGACTTCTAAAGAAGAGCGTTTTCCAAAAATGGTAGAGTTAGAAGAATAAGCATGTAGAGAAAACCTAAGATTTTGTAGTGTACCAGAGAAACCGGAAAGAACAGACAGTAGTCATTTTATAAAAGCACAAATTAGCAACCAAACTTGTACTCCACAGCAGGATTTGTTAACTGAAATGGGGGCATCCAATATATGCTCCAAACCTGGCCATGATTAAGCAGCCAAGTCCTGCATTAAAAATGATGCAATCATATCAGTAGAAAAAGTTGTCCCTGACAAAAATGTGACAAAAGGGAAAAGGATTAAAAATTGGAGACAACAGGGTATTTGTAAAAAAATGGTTATTAATTGTGGATCAGGCAGAAGCGAAGCAAATTTATCCTAATAATTAAGGAATGTTGAGAAGGAAGTGTGAGATTTAGACTGATGTATCAGGCTGTCTTCAGAATATTTTTCCTGTATGATCAAAGACATTTTTCAATGCAAAACAGGCTAAAGAGGAAATGAAAAATGTATCCAACAAAAAACAAGCCATCAAACAGAAGAAGACTGCTTCTCATTCTTTTGAGAATAAATCTCACAGAGAGACTTTGCAGTGAAACCTTTTCCAGCATTCCAAAGGAAAATGTTTGAGAGACAGAAAAAAGGGTCTATATCACTACACTGAACCATCAGTTCAGCGAATGGCATTTAATCAGAAATGCCGTTCATCGAATTCCCCTCATGTGGGGGGTACTCCCCACTAATTATATATACCAACGCCAAGATCATACTACAGTGGGGAAAGGGAAAATGTTCTGATCCTCGCTATATCAGGGAATTGTTATGGCTAGGCTTGTATAGGCCCTAGGGCTGATAGCCTAGTACCAACCTATGAACCACGATTTCAGTATGAACAGTTCAATGAACAGATTGTTCACTGGAAGTGCACTGAAAATGCCATTCGCTGAACTGATTTTACGGTGAACTGACAGGGACCCAAAAAATCATAGAGTTGACTATTAGAATAAGAAGTACCCTACCAGGACTTGAACCAGAGTTTGGTGTTGGGAGATGGAGATGAAGAGGAAGATGACCAACAACACTGAAATTAATGAATAAATGTGAGATTATAAAGCATCAATCAAATTTGTGAAATATGCATTTTCAAGAAAATGAGGCTGAGAAAGACTGGATTTTGCTGACTTTGTAAACTTGTAGGTGCACTGTAAAGCATATACCCCACTTTATGCTGTTGATGTTTAGAAGGACACTAAAAGGGACAAATAGTACCTCAAATGTTCAGTGGGAGTTAAGAAGTCTGTAGCTGAAGGCAGTAGTATATTCTGTTCTTATGTTTTCATGGAGACGTGCTGTCTGCAGGTACAAGCAATTAATCTTGAGCGTTCTGTACACTGCTTGTGGAGGGAAATGCAAAATTTAAAGGTAAAAGGGCAAGAAGCTCCAATAATTTCAAACATTATTTTTTACTGAAGTGAATAAGAGATAGCAGCTTCAATAGCAGTCTTAAAACTTCAACATATTTAATAGACCAGTGTATAATTTGTTTTTATTTAAAGATAGCCAGTGCACTTTTTCTTAAGGCATACAAGTTGTTTTTCAAATCTGGGAGGGGAACAGACATAAAAAAGAACAGACAGCAATCAGTGTAAGTTGGAGCACATGCTGTAACATGCTGTTTAGCATGGGTAAACCTAATTTTTGGTTAGGTCATGTCTGTGGGTGCAACTGTCTATTTGGGGCAATTATTCCTATCAGGGGAGTTAAACTTCATTTTTTTGAAGATGTGCATAGTTATGTGTGTTAGTTATAATAGATTATGGGAGTGTTCAGAAAATGCATTTAGCTTTTTGTTTGAGGATTTTCATTAAAACAAAAAGTCTTGACAAATCTGACATACTCTCTCAGCAAAACATTAATTTGCGAGCTTGTGTGCTGGACCTGCTAAAGGAGTCTGCTAGTAGACTGTGCTCTGTACTTGATACTGGATAGCTAGATCACAGACTAGAAGAGCTGGTCTGCAAAGAAGATAGGACCTTGTGCCCCCATGCTTGTTGACATACCACATTACTTTGGCATTGTCTGTGAAAGCTTTGAGGGGCCCAAGATGAAACAGGGAATGGAAAGTCTGAACAGCCAAAGCCCTCATCCCTTTTACATTATGAGGAGACCAGAGACCCTGGACCTTGAGGGGGTCACAGGAGGCACCCCACCCCCTATATGAGGTGTCTGTAAAGAGCTCCCAAATTGGACCTGGAGCTCGCAAAGGAAGCTCTGGGTTGAGAGAAAGCTGATGAATCCATCACTGAAGGCTGAGCTTGAGACAGGGAAGAAAAGGTACCAGGAAATCCAGATGGTGGCAAATGTTGGAGCCACACTGACTTGGGATACCAATGAAGCTTTCGCATATGGAGGCTAGCAAGAAGCATCATGGGAACGGTGGAAGCCATGAACCTGAGAACCCTGAGAAATTCTTTGGCAGAGACAGATGCCAGAGGAAGAAGGAACTGGAAAAAGACAATTAAAAAGACAGCCTTGGAGCAGGCACAGATGTCAGCACAGGAACTGTCTGATGCCTGCAGTCAAGGAAAATATGATCCTAGTAAGGTGTCAGAACTGACTTCTGAATGTCTATGTGAACCCCAGACTCTGTAACAGGGAAGTAGTGAACTTGAGATCCTGAAGCAGAGAGTTAGGGGAAAGCAGATCATCTGAATTCCTCGAACCCTGCAAAAAGCAATGACATGATTGAGGCATTTGGTGAATACCCTTGGAGGAGTAAGAGAGGCCATTAGGAAAAGAAGAGAAATGAAAATGCTAGGAAGTGACAGATAAACACAAATTCCTGAAGAGGGGATATATGGGGATGTGAAGGTATACTTCCTTGAGATTCAGAGATACCAGAAAGGCCTGGGGTAGAAGAGGAGGAAATAACATTTGTAGAGACAGCATCCAAAAGGAAGGTATCTTGAGGAAAGTATTCAGTCTGGAAAGATGCTTAATTGGTCTCCATCAGCCCTCCTTTTGTGGGACCAAACACATCCTGGAATAAAACCCCTTCCCTTCCTGGGCAGGAGGCACAGCTTGAATGATGCCCTGAGCCAAAAGAGAGTTAAATATTTCTTGGAAACAAAGGAGCTGATCCTGATGAGACTGAAGAATGTTTGAAAGGGGAGGATGGGACTTCAAAACCAAGTAATATCCCTAATGGATAATGGACAGAACCCAAGAGTCTGAAGTGATCTGACGTCAATTTGGAAGAGACAGGGAAAGATGGAGGGACAAGAGAAACTGGTTGAGGAAAGGAGGAAGCAGACTGTCAAATAGAAACTGGCTTGTCCTGAAAAGCATGTTTCTAGATGGCAGGAGTCTGAACAGACTTAGCAGAAGGTGCATACCTAGAACCTCACTTGCAACTTGGGAGGAGGGCAAGATTCCCTATAGACAAATGCAGACTTGGATGGATAATTCCTTTACATTTGGGAAAGGGAGAAACAAAAATGTGTTTCAGCTCCTGCAAGGTTTTGCCCTTGTCCTGGAGAGACTTGAAAAGCTCAGCAGCAGCAGAACCAAAAAGATTTTTATTATCCAAAGGAGAATCCAAGAGATTGGCCTTAATGCCATCAGGCAGGGCCTGAAGATGAAGCCAAGAATAAAGCCTCATAACTGAACCAAAGGCAGCAGCCCTGGAAGAGGCATCAACTGCATCATAGCTGCATTTGATTGAGTGTTAGGCCACATAAGTAGTACAGCCTAGCAGAGAAAGGGCCAAAGCCTTCCCATCCGAGAAGGAGAGTCAGAAACCACTTTAGAACCTGAGAAAGCAAAGCCAAAATGTACCTGGTCATATGAGTCTGGTAGTTAATGGTCCTAAAGGATAAAATGGCAGCAGTATAAACTTTCTTGTGCAGCCCTTCCATAGCCTTACTATCCTTATTGGAAGGCAGCAACTTGGATGGTTTGTCATAGCAAACAAACTACAGAGGGGTCAGTAGTAGGGCATTTATAAAGAAATGTGCACCCCTCAGGCATTTTAAAGAATCCATCAGGCTTCTTAGGTGCAGGAAGCTGAGAGTCAGGGGATACAGATGCTGCCGAAATAGTATCCAGAAGGTCAGCTAGAACAGGGGGAACAGCAGATGGCTTAGGAGACTTCATCTGTAGGGGCTCATAATATATTTTCTGAATTTCAGTGACTTGAGAACAATCTCACACAAGCTAATTCATCACATGAGCAATGCTATCCCCAAAGGAGAGCTCCACTATGGGGGAATCTCGAATTATGGAGTCATCCTCCTCTGAACCACAGTCCAAGGGGGGGGAGGGATTTGGGAAGAATAAGTCAAAGATTCTTTCCCTGAGACAATGTCATCATCTGAGGAATCCAATTCCCAAAGCCTCTTGAGTAGAGTGGAAGACCATGGAGGAGCATGAACATAGTCCCCTTAAAGAGGCTTTAAGGCCATCAAAGCATTAAGTAAGCCCTGAGTGAAATCCTGCCATTCACGTTGGGGATATCTGACAACAGGAGAAATGTGCTTTGTTATCTGTTTTTTTCTGTGTGACATCTGCTCGAAATGCCCTTGGAGGGTCAGAAGATTGGCAAGACTCAATAATGGTCGTAGGAATCTCCTCCTTAACTAAGACCTGAGGAATCCCCCCTCAATCCTTAACTAAGACCTGAGGAATCCCCCCTCAATCCTTTAAATATAATCAGCCAAGGTCCCCCACTCAATGTCAGGTACAGACGTTTGAAAAGCCTCTGAGGACATGCAAGAAGCAGGATCTATGTCAGTTTCCAACGGGATCTCGGTAGAGGAATCCAAAGCAACCACTGGATGTCCTCTGGGCTTTGACCAGACTCATGAGAGACATCTGGGGGAGGCTGGACAGCAGCCAGATCAGACCTAACTTTTTTGGCCTTCTCTAGGCAGATGGCTGGCCATCAGGACAGGAGGATTCCGTCACAGCACCCTAAGCCAATAACTTGGTTCTCTAGGTATATGGGCAAGGAGAACAGATGACTGTGTAGGATCTTAGGCACAAATGCCTGGCAGATAGAGCACTGTGTATGACTGTGGGAAGCACCTAAACAGAAGAGAAATTGGATGTGATGGCCCTTATGGGGAATCTGCCTTCCACACTGACATTTTCCCTTTCTGGATGACAAACTGAACAAAAACAAAAAAACAGAAGAAAGAGAAGGAACCCCAATGGGGTACTTATTTGAAAATATGGCTTGGTAACTAGCACAGCAGATGGGCATTCAGACAGACATTTAACAATGGCATTCAGACTGGCAGCAAACAAGTTCTAAGTGTGTATGCCCATAAGTCATCTTTATGCCCTACACTGTGCGAGGAGAGCCTAAGTATGTATGACACCTACACGTACTAAAAAGGCTTTTGTACACTGGCCTGATGTTGGGCTATCCTTGGCAAGAGATCTCTTAGGTAAAGAGTACTGCAACAATGACATGGAAGGACATCAAGAAGATGGGCAACAGCAAAGTGCGAAACAGAAAATAAGGAAGTATCTGGATCATATGCATGAGTTTAGAAAGACTGCTGTTAAGCAAATATTTGTGATAACTTCAGGGCCCCAAACCTTTAGCACAATGACTTAGGCAACAGCTCTCTAGAAAGTGCTGTCACCAAAATTAAAGAGTCTATAACGAGAAAAATAACCAGAGTTCCTGTAAAGATATTCGGGGTATTTTGGAAATTTTATGAAAATTTGTATAAAGTAGAGAAATATGGAAATCAAGATGGAGTACAAATAGAAATATTTTTGGAAGACTTAAGTATGATAAGATTAAAGCAGAATGTAAGAAATACAGCTGTTTGGTGGGTCTTAATGCAGATTATGACCAAGGCAATGGAAGCATTTGCAGTACCCTGATACAATAATAAGGTTAATTAGGAAGATATTGGAGAGATCAGAGGCAAGAATTAAAGTGGGAGGGTTCTTCTCTGATAAGTTGTGTCTGAACAGAAGAACCAGGTAGAGGTGTCCTTTTTCCCCTTTGTTATTGGTTTTATACTTAAAGCCACTGGCAAAGAAAATAGGGGACTCAGAAATTCAAGGTTATAACTGGTATGGTAATCAAAAAAGTTGTTTTTATATGCAGATGATATTATTTTGTACTTGATAAATCCAGAAAAAGGATATCTCAGTGAGGGAAAGGAAAGGGAAAAATCGAATACATCATGGAAGTATCCAACAGAGAATACTATAATGCAATTAAGACAAGTGTCACTATTAGAAGAATATAGGAGCGGGAACAGATCAACAAAAATACTATGGAAGATTGACGTAATAAAAGCAATATGCAGTATTATAACAGACCAGGATCTATCATGCACTATCGCAAATAAAAAGCTAAAAATCTCAGCACAGGCGGAAAAACGTAGAAGATAAGCAGATAAATATAAAGGAAAAGTACATAATAAGCAATTTATTGATGACTGAAAAATCAAGGATCAGCTCTGAGCCCTTTCTTATTTGCAATGGCGATGGACAGGTGGATAGTTGAGCTCAGACAGGAGTCCCCGTGGACTATGATGTTTGCAGATGACATTGTGATCTGTAGTGAGAATAGGGAACAGGTGGAGGAGACCCTGGAGAGGTGGAGATATGCTCTAGAGAGAAGAGGAATGAAGGTCAGCAAGATATGACAGAATATATGTGTGTGAATGTGAGGGAGGATAGAGGAATGGTGAGGATGCAGGGAGTAGAGGTGGCGAAGGTGGATGAGTTTAAGTACTTGAGATCAACAGTTCAGAGTAATGGTGAGTGTGGAAGAGAGGTGAAGAAGAGAGTACAGGCAGGATGGAGTGGGTGGAGAAGAGTGTCAGGAGTGATTTGTGACAGACTAGTACCAGTAAGAGTGAAAGGGAAGGTCTACAAGAGGGTAGTGAGACCAGCTATGTTATATGAGTTGGAGACAGTGGCATTGACAAAAGGCAGGAGTCAGAGCTTGACGTGGCAAAGTTGAAGATGTTAAGATTTGCACTGGGTGTGACGAAGATGGACAGGATTAGGAATAAGTATATTAGAGGGTCAGCCAAGGTTGGAAGGTTTGGAGACAAAGCCAGAGAGGCAAGATTACATTGGTTTGGACATGTGTTGAGGAGGTATGCAGAGTATATTGGGGAAAAAGATGCTAAGGATGAAGCTGCCAGGTAACAGGAAAAGAGGAAGGCCTAAGATAAGGTTTATGGATGTGGTGAGAGGACATGCAGGTGGCTGGTGTGACAGAGCAAGATGCAGAGGACAGGAAGAAATGGATGATTGATGACCCAAAAAAGTTTTACAGAGAATTGGGAAACAAGGTAAAAGGAATTGAAAGACCACCAAAAAAAAGAAGAAATAGATACATTTTGGATAATTATTTATGAAGATCCTGTGGAACATAACAAAGATGCCAAATGGATAGAAAAAGTAAAAGAAAGAATAAGAAGTTTAAAGGTACAGGATATGTAATGGGATGAAGTAACAGCCAGAGAGATTGAAACAAAGTTAAAAAAGCCTCTAACTGGAAAACCCCAGGCCCAGATGCAGTACCCAACTTCTGGTTAAAAGTATTAATAATGATTTAGCCTTGTGTAAGAACTATTTATATGCACACCCTGAGAAGACACCAACCTTGCTAACAAAAGGAAAAACAATGCTCTTAATTAAGAGTGAACCTGCAAGCTACCATAAAAACTATAAACCAATAACTTGCCTTCTGACAAAGTATAAATTATACATGGGAATTGATGCAGACAGAGTTTATAGTCATTTAAAAGAAAACTCAATTATGACAGTAGAACAAAAGGGCAATAAAAGAAATTCATATGGAACAAAGGATCGTTTGTTGTTAAATAAAGTCATAGTGGAGAACTGTAAAAAGGGGAAGAATCTAAGTATGGCATGGATTGACTACAAAAAAGCATTTGATAGCATCCCACATTCATGGATAAAAGACTGTTTAAAAATGTATAAGATAAACCCTACACTGATCGACTGCATTACAGTAAACATGAAAGAGTGGCAGACCGTTTTGCAATTAAGTCATGATATTAAGTCATGATAAAGGACAAATTATTATCCCAGGGATAAACATTCAAAGCGGGATATTCCAGGGTGACTCTCTGTCACTGCTGCTACTCTGCTTTGCCCTTAACCCATTAAGCTGTCTACTTAACAGCTTAGGCCATGACTATAATTTGTCTCCTAGAAAACAACAAAGTGTAAAGACTTCTCATCTTCTCTTTGTCAGTGATTTAAAACTGTACAGCTCATCAGATGAGGAACTGAAAGTACAACTTCAAGTTGTCAAAACTATTTCAGATGAGATAAGAATGTCATTTGATCTTGACAAATGTGCAAAAGCAACCTTTAAAGCAGGAAAACTGCAGCACCAGGAAAACATCAGTTTAGGACAAGAATGTGATCTAAAACAACTCTATATTTGGGAACTGATGAAGGATCAACAATAAAACATGAACAAATGCAAATAAAGCGTAGTAAGGAATACTTTACAAGACTAAATCCTGAAAACAGCACTGACATCTAGGAAAAAAATCCAAGTCAAACAAATTTACTCTTCCTGTCCTAACTTTCAATTTTGGAGTAACTGACTGGCCCCAAAATGTGTTGGATGGATTAGAGAGGAAAAGAAGGATGCTTCATGTTCACTAAATGATTTACAAAAATCAGTGCATACCAAGATTATGTATTCCCTGCTGTGAAGGAGGGATGGGCCTCCTTGAAACTGATTACATGTACAGATCTGCAATCGTGGGACTCCACACATATTTGCTGACCTCACAAGACCCAAACGTAGTGAAAGTTTTGAAACAGGAGGAAAATAAATCTAAGATGACTTATCTGCTTAATCTAGCAGAAGCATATTGGTGTTAAGCAGGAATGGAAATCAAATCAGAAGTAGATAAAAATCAGGCAGAAATTGAATGTGCCAAAAACTAAAGAAAGAATATAAGGTGAAGGACTAGATGAGAAGGTAAGAAATGTGGAAAATGCATAAATATAGTTGCAAGTATAGAAAACTTCTGCAAGAACCTCATGCTGATCAGGAACAAACGCAAAAAATGGTTAAAGAGAAGTGAATTCAAATTAAGAGATGAAAGGTTAATATTGGCAGCCCAAGATAGTGGGCTGCATACACAGTTTACAAACTCCATTGAACATGTGAGAGAAATAGACAAATGTAGGTTCTGTAAAACCGAATTGGAAACGGTCACACATCTCATTGCTGATTGCGACAAAGTAACTGCAGAAGGACTGTATACCAAAAGGCATAATAATGTGGCAAGATTGCTGCACTGGGGATTGTGCAAACATTATTGTATTGAAGTGGCTACAAATCACTGGAAACATGAGCCACAAAGCATCATAGAATATGATGAAGTTTACATCACATGGGATCACCCATTATCAACAGCTCAAAAGATAGATGCTACAAAACTGGATATAGTGGTCCATGAAAAGAAGACAAAAGTAGCATCACTCATTGAAATCACCAGACCCAGTGACTACAGTATCTTGCGTACAGACAGACACAGTCATAAAATACCAGGATTTGCAGGCAGATATCAGAGCAATGTGGAAGAAAAATACACAGACAGTCCCAATAGTAGTAGTAGGAGCAATGGGTCTTATAAAAAAAAAAATCTACAATGGTATTTAGATATGTTACCAATACATGTAACTCTGTACGAATTGCAGGAGGAGTCACTATTGGGCACATTGCCGGTGCTGCAAAGAACACTTCTGGCTAACATCAAAGAATGAAACAATACTAATTTCATGAACTTTAATCATACTTTGACTTAGGAATGGGGGTCCATTCCAGTCATGGTATTAGAAACCCAAAAGACTTGGAGAAATTAAAAAAAATATATTATATTCACAAAGTAACCAAAAAGTAGTAAAAAAACTAAGCCAGCACAAAAGTGGGGAAAGATTTTGACAATAAGGATAACTGCAAGTAACTGCAAGTAGGGGTACAGAGATTAGGCAAGAGGGAACTAGAATGTACTGTTGAAAACTGGTGAAGAAACCAAGGTATTGGGAGCAAATAACTAAAAAGGGAAAGGTAACAGAATGGGATGAGGCCAAGAAGACATTTGGACTGCAAGCTAGAGACTACTTTCCCTACCAGGGATTGATATCGGAGTACAGATAAAGAGTTGGTAGATTTTATAAATTCACTGCAGAGAACTCCGTCAGAAATACTGACGTAAAATATATCTGAAGTATTGAATATTTAACAGAGATAAAAGAACTGGAAGTGTGAGCTTTAGAAAAGGGAAGGAGCAACTTACATAGAAATAAATGGAAAGTACAGTTGTGTACACTTACCATAAATGTAGATGTTTGTTCGAGTGTATTCACTATTGCAGTCATTACATTTGGGTTATCTGCTTGCAGGTAGCCCTCAGTCGGCCTGATTAACAAAGACTTGGGTCCTGCGTCGGTTGCTGTCCCTTCTTCCATGACATCAGGTCGTCAGGGGTATAAAACATGCAGCCGAGGCCATTACATCAGTTTTTCTTGCCCCAGATGTCAGGTGCCCACTAATGGGGAGCAAATAAAATTAAAAACACAAAAATATACCTCCAACCAAAAGCAAATACACCAAAAAGGCTTTTAAGCATAGTAAAAGAAGTTAGAGGTATAGCCAGAGAAAAGTAGGGTGCTGGAGGGAGGGTAACCAGGACTGCAACAGTGAATACACTCGAACATCTACATTTATGGTAAGTGTACACAGCGATACTATATTCTTCGTGTTTCACTGTTGCAGTCATTACATTTGGGTAGATTCCCAAAGCTATGGTTGAGAGGAGGAATTCAGATAGCATTAGGACCAGCTATAAGGCCCTGCAAGACTGCAGTGGCAAAGCCAGCTCTGGATTTAGAGAAAACTGGCAAATGATAATGCTTGGTGAAAGTATGTACAGGTAAGCAGCTTCTAGGATGTCCCAGGTAGGGACGCCTCTGAGAAAGGCTGTAGAGGTAGATGCAGTCCTGGTGGAGTGAGGTCTGATCCCCTGGAGGATAGGTTTTCCATGGTGCTTATAGCAGAAATGAATGCAATGGCCTATCCATTTAGAAATAGTTTGTTTTGAAATAGCCTTCCCCTCTGCCCCTGCAGCAAATGCCACCAGCAGCTGTTCAGATTTCCTTTGAGGTTTAGTCCTGTCCAAGTAGAATCTAAGCTGTCTGTGCACATCTAAGGAATGCAGTATCCGTTCCCCTTTGTTCTGTAGATTGGGAAAGAAGGTTGGCAAATGAATGGACTGATTAAGAGCCACACTGGATACCACCTTGGCCATGAAGGATGGATTGGTTCTGAGGGACACCCTGTCCGCATGAAAGATGATGAAAGGCTCCACTGCCATAAGGGCCTGTAATTCAGATACCCTTCTAGCTGAAGTGATTGCTAAAAAGAAAACTATTTTCCAAGAAGGAAATTTTACGTCTGCAGTAGCAGCTAGCTCGAAAGGAGGTAGAGTGAGTTTCTCCAAAACAAAGTTAAGGTCCCAGGCTGGGGTTGGAGCTCTCCTGGGTGGTCTCAAATTTTTGGCCCCTGTGAGGAACTGCTTGAGCAGTGGATGAGAGAAGAGGGGATGTTCTGTGTTATAATGAGCTGAAATGGCTGAGGCGTGGATTTTAATGGAGGAAAAAGACAGGCCCTTGTGAAGCATCTCAGTTAAGTATTGTAAAATCTGAGGTAAATTGGGCACTGCTGTGCTCATCCATAGAGACTGGTTCCAGGCATAGAATCTTTTCCATTTTTCAGCAAAAGATTTTCTAGTACTAGGCCTCCTTGCCTCTAAAATGATATCTGCTACAGGTTTACTGAGTGATGGTAACAGAGAGATTATGTAATTAGCCAGGCTGCAAGGTTCAGTGTTAGAAGCTGAGGGTGCAGAATCTGGTTCTCCTGCTGAGACAACAGGGAAGGAGTCGGAGGCAGGTGCCATGGGGATAACAGTGACACACTGCGCAGGAGGGGTACCAGTGTTGGCGTGGCCAGTCTAGAGCAATCAAAATCATCCTTGGTTGTCCCATTTGATTTTTAGTAGTACTGTGGAGAGCAGAGGGACGAAGGCATAGACTGATAGGTTTTTCCAGCTGAAGGACAGAGCATCCACTTTCCAGGCTTGTTTGTGGGGAGTCCTTGTGCAAAATTTGTCCAATTAGTAGTTTTGGGGAGAGGCAAACAGGTCTATATCTGGGCTCCCCTATTTGAGTGTCAACATGTTAAAAATCCTTGGTTCCAGTTTCCACTTGTGCGAGTCCATGAGGTTTCTGCTTAGTCCGTCTGCCAGTGTATTTAATTTTCCTGGCAGGAATTGAGCTTGTAGGTGCACTTGGTAGCTCAAGGCTGTGTTCCACAATGCCATGGCTAGTCTGCAGAGGGGGTAAGAATGTATACCCCCCCTGCTTGTTTATGTACCACATAATAGTGGTGTTGTCCGGCTTTACCATTAGTTGTCCTGGAAGAATGTGGTCCTTGAAGGCTGTCAGAGCATTCTGCACAGCTAACATTTCTTTTTGATTAATATGCAGGTGCATTTGAATTGGGCTCCATTTGCCCTGAATGCACTTTCCTGCCAGGTGTGCCCCCCATGCATAGTCTGATGCATCTGTAGTTAGGGTTTGGGCGGCAGGGGGTAGTGTGAATGGTAGTCCCTTGTTTTGGTGGCAGGTCTCTGCCTACCAAAGGAACTCTAGGCGTAGGCAAGGTATGACAGGAATCATTGCTTCTAGATCCTGAGAATGTTGACACCATAGGCTTTTTAGATACCACTGTAGTTTCCTCACATGCAGTCTTACATATGGAATTAGAAGAATGCAGGAGGCCATGAACCCCAAAGCTACAGTATGTGTCTTGCAGATAGCAGGGTTTTTGTGGCCACTTGTTTGAAGTAGGTTGTCAAATGAATTTGTTTCTCTGGCGTGAGGTAAGCCATCTGGGAAGTTGTATTCAAGCTTGCTCCCAGGAATATAATTTGTTGACAGGGTACCAGGTGTGATTTATTTTCATTTATGGTGTACCCCAGACAAGTTAGAACCCTTTGTACAAAGGCCAGATGATTCAAAAGTATGTCCTGGCTTTCTGCCTGAATTAGACAATCATCCAGGTATGGGTATATTTGAATATTTCTTTGTCTGTAAAATGCAATACCTGGAGCTAGGCACTTTGTGAACACCCTGGGCGCAGTAGATAAGCCAAAGGGCAGTGCAGATAACTGATAGTGTGTGTAGCCTGCTTTGAAGCGTAGGTATCTTCTGCAAGATTCCCTGATTGGGATGTGCAGGTATGCTTTTAAATCTAGTGTTGCCAACCAGGCATCTTTGCCTAGCATAGGAAGTAATTGGTTCAGAGTCAGCATCTTGAATTTTGGAATCTCCAAAAAGGTGTTTAGAGTAGACAGGTCCAGGATAGGACGCCATGAACTGTCTTTTCTGGGTACCAGGAAAAGTCTCGAGTAGAAACCTTGTCCCTTTTTCTCTTCTGGTACCAGCTGAATAGCACCAATGCTTAAAAGAGAAAGTACTTGTTTTTGGGCCTCTGCCCACTGATTTGGGGGTAGGTCCGGCCACCCGCTTGGTGTTGGCAACGTGTGGAAGTGAAATCTGTATCCCTGAGACACTATATTTAAAACCCATTTGTCCTGGGTAATGAGTTCCCAATTCTTTGCATGAAGAGCAATCTTTCCCCCCAAAGGGGCAGTCAGTTGATAAGTGCTTGGAAATTTAAAAAAAAAGTCATTGAGACAGTTTACCATAGGGGGAAGTCTTATTATTCCCAGATTTGGAAGTGGATGCCCCCCACTGCTTAGTTCTGTGTCCCCTGGGACTGAAACCTGGGGTTTTTGCTGTGTCTGGGTTTGGCTTGAGAAGACCTGGAAGGGGCTGGAAAGGACCGATTCTTAGAGGGCCAGTGCCTACTAAATCTAGGAGGCTGACTTGTAAGAAATCTTTAACAGTTTGCATAGATTTAGCTTTATCTTCCATCTTTTTATTTTATTTATTTATTTTATTTTACATTTGTTGACCGGGCTAGTCCAGCTGGATACATGTCCATTTTCAGTAGAGGCCCGGGGAGAAAAGCTCCAAGAACAAAACATACAAAAATAATATTAAAAACAGCAGTAGTTACATAAAAAGCATTAGTTTATAAAGGAATTTTTTTTTGTACAAGATATTATGCTCATAGTGATTTCCAGAGGAGGTACATTGTACATTAATACATAAATTTTATGTATAATCATATAGTCTATAGGAACTATAAAGGGAAGGATATATAGGTTGTAGGTAGAGGTTAGTATAAAGGAAACAAGTTCCTCTGCCTTGTTGCCAAACAGGCGGTCCTGATTTAAGTGAGCATCCAACAATTTAGCTTTAGCATGATCAGGCAAAGATTGCTCCTTAAGCCAAGCATGCCTTCTGAGCACAAACCCAGTAACAGCAGCCCTGCAAGAGGCCTCTATTGAATCAAAACCACATTGCAAAGTAAGTTTTCCAATTTGTTCAGCAGGATGCATTAAATCATGTAATTCTTTATTTTCCACACAGTCAGGAATCAACATCATTTTCTGTTTAAGCAGTCCAATAACATGTTGCTGATACTTTAACATATGAAACTGGCAGTTTAAAGCCCTAATGGCCAAGGTTGCAGAAGTGTAAACCTTCTTACCTCAACTATCCAGTACCCTGGTGTCTCTATCAGAAGGGGTAGGATTTTTAGCAGTAGTAGCCTTAATGCCCTTTGGCCCCTGTGAAATAGTCTCTGGATCTGCAATAGGATTTTTAAAAAGGAACTTGTGGGACTCAGGGACCGTGTAGTATCTGTCAGGTTTTCTGGGAGCTGGAGGCAAGGAATCAGGGGCCAAACTAGATTCCGAAAAAGCATCAACAATGTCTAGTACAGGAGGAATAGCTAAAGGCCTATGCTGAGGTAGGAGAAGGAAATCCCTAAGCCTCTTTTTTGAATCAGAAAAATCCTGGCTTTCCCAGTGGAAATGCTCCCTTAGAGTATGTAAGGTTTCCCCAAAAGAATAATCCTCAGGAGGGGAAGCAGAGGGAATGGATTTCTCTGCATCAGAATCTTCATAAGTAGATAAGGGCAAATCAAGATAATCAGGAGAATCAGAAAAAACAGAATCCTGGTCAGAAGATTCATAATTAACTTCGGTCCTAGGCCTCTTAGAAGGGGGGGGTGGGTGGCTACCCCTGATAAGAGTTATTAGATCTTCAGCCATTCTTATCATTTGTTTTTTTAGTCATAGAGGCCTGAGCATGTGGCCCAGGCATCGGTTTTTTAGGCATGGTTCAAGATTTAGGCCTAAGTAAAGAAGGAGGCGTCGGATTAATATTCACGTCCGTAGGTCTGAATACACCCTCAGAAGCCGGTGCTTGCACAACGGCTCCAGACCCATCCAAGGTAGAGACATCCGCGGGTTCTATAGTTGAAGCATCTCGCAGCATACCGGACTCCGAATGGGTCTCAGTAGAGGCCTGCGAATCAGAAGTAGCGGGTATCAGGGGCTGCGAAAGTGCCTCACTGAGCACCAGCGAACTGGCGACTGGCTTAGGAGAAGCATCGTCGGCAGGTTTGGACCTCAGCGGCCTGTCTCTGTCTTTGCATTTTTTTGGAATCCCAGTAGACAACATTCCGAAAACCGAAATATTTAGAGGCGAAAATATACCGACGACGGATAGTGCGCTGATTAAATAAAGCACAAAACCAACAGCAAGGTACATCGTGGTCAGGGCCTAGGCAAGGAATACAGTACGAATGAAAATCTTTATGAGGTATTTGCTTTCCACAAGTAAAGCAATTATTAATTTTTACTGACATCGGTAAGGAGCAAGAAAAAGTTTCCCCGACGAGGTACTTAGCTTTAGTTGAAGACTTCGGTTCTGAAACTCGAAAATGAAAATTTCAGGAGTCGGCCGACTGGCACTTGCAAACTGCTTCTGCTTCGGGCACCGCACGGCAAGAAAGACTGATGTTATGGCGTCGGCTGCACGTTTTATACCCCTGACGACCTGACATCATGGAAGAAGGGACAGCAACCGACACAGGACCCAAGACTTTGTTAATCAGGCCGACTGAGTGCTACCTGCAAGTAGATAACCCAAATGTAATGACTGCAACAGTGAAACACGAAGAACATCTAATGGGAGCAATATATGCAGAATAATGTTCTGGAGGAGAAGTGAGGTTTAAGGGAAGGCAGGAATTTATGCAATGTTATAATCATTAGCGGACCAGAGTTCTGTTGTGGCGACCCCTAACTGGGAAAAGCCGAAAGACACAAACATGTAATGTTAGACAGATGATAGTTATAAAAAGAACATATGTGATGTATAATGTATGCAATCAGAAATATGTTAATATAGCTTGTTCTCTTTTTTTTATCAATGTATGTTTGCCTACATGAAAAATGATAATTTAATGAAGGTTTTAAAAAAAGAGTTTGCAACTAAAGCATATACCTCTCAGTTAATATGGTTCTATACACACCTAGAAGTTCACTGCAAGAAGAAAATCTGGCTGAAAACTATAAGCTTTGGATAAAGAAATGTGATTTCTCAGTAGAAACATCTTAAAGATTCACTGTGCAGCATTCCTTCATGGAGCAGTAGCCA
Organism: Protopterus annectens; assembly: GCF_019279795.1. Lineage (NCBI taxonomy): Eukaryota > Metazoa > Chordata > Ceratodontiformes > Protopteridae > Protopterus > Protopterus annectens. Next base: position 375,217,730 of record NC_056732.1, on the reverse strand, counting down.
TACAGTTAACTAAAATAACGGTACACAGCAAAACAATAGAACTATCAGCTTTATAAACAACTTACCATTTGTTACATCTCTGCTCACTTCAAGGGTACAATGTCTTACAGAGACAATAGATGCATATGTTACATATAAACTAACATGAAGCGATCCAAAGACAGAAAAAGAAAGGGTCCAAGATGGAAGCCAGGGAAAATAATGCAAATGGATACTTGAAATTCACGTTTCAAGTAGGTGCAGGCATAAGCATGACAGGAAGCCTTGCTTAGTATCTGTGCTAGAAATGGACATTTTGCAAATATGTTTAAAGGGAAAATAAAGTATTTTTTTAAAAATACAACTTGAACAGAAATGTGAAAATTACCTGTTTAACGGTACTGTTGAAATGAAAAAAAAAGTCTGAAATGTGAAAAAATGCTTCTGCATTTAAAGCACTGAAATAGGAAGTCAGAGCTGAATGTTGAAAGTAAATACTGAGAATTAATGGACAAAATACGGAATTCAAATCAAAACTGGTATTGTGTGAAATATCCTGCAATAAGATACTTTAAGTGTTATGGAAGAAAAATAGTCAAGGCAGGGGGTATATGCACATTATTAATCTATACTGGTCACTCTGTGAATTTTGTTTATGATTCCTAGACTCTTAAAATCCACATAATACAAAATATTAAAACTCAAAAATTCTTTAAGTACAACTATCTGAAAAAGGAGCTCACATTTCAAATCTTTCTACTGACTTGTCAGCAGTTTGGACATAAAAATGCATCCATACATCTCTCTCTCTCTCTCTCCAAAGTCATCTAGCCCCATACTTTAAACTCAACATTCTGTACATTAATTTGCAGTATTTTTTGTCAACAGTCTAACTTGCATTTATATCTAAATATTCCTGATTTCATTGCATCAAGTATTTGCATTTTATTAGTGTCAATAAACAGCTTATTTCATATTGCAAGGGATTTTTTTTACGAGTCAGTATTTTTTACCAATACTTTTTTTTTTTTAAACAAGAGACATCTTTATTAAATTTAGTCACTTATGAGATAGGCAATCACATATTTATAAAAATGAAAACAAACCATATTGATATATTTTCAGTTGCAAATATTGTATATCACTTATAATCTATATAGTCATTGTCTGTCAAACTTTACATAGCTCATTCAAATTCTGCATTCCCTTAAAGTTCATTCCTCCTCAAAACCATTATTCTGCACTTATTGTTCCTTAAGATACATGCTACTTTGTTAAACTTTTGTAAACATGATATAATCATAACGGAATACATAATGCTCCAACAGCAATATCCTATATGCAAAAAATAACATAACAATGCTGAATTATTACATGCAACATTTACAAAAGTATAATGCATTTTTAAGCACTGGATGTCATTTAAACAAAAAAATAAGCACAATATAGGCTTTGCAATTAAATATAAGGACACTGTGTCCTTAATTTAATTACACAGCTGACAAAAACATGCACTTTATTTGATTTAGGCAATACTTTGCATACAGCTTAATCAAGTCTGTACATCTTCTTACTACTTCCCTGAAATTAAACAAAGAAGTTATGTACTCACCATAACGTTCCATCTGAGTAGGTACGTCATTTGTCTGCAACCTGTGGTTATCAGATTCGATCTCGGATCCGAGCCGGCAGCTTCACAAGCTACAAGATCCGAGCTCCTAGCTCCTCCCCCTACCCATAATCCCCTGCCACTAACTGTATTATCTCAGATCGATTTTGCCCAATCTAAGTCATAACCTCGACAGAGGTATACTGAAGACCTAACCTCAAGACAGCAAAATTTCAGGTGACCAGTAGAAAACCCGAGAAAAGGTTAGGGGGGATGGCAGGGAGGGATGGTTGCAGACAAATGAAGTACCTACTCAGATGGAACGTTATGGTGAGTACATAACTTCTTTATCTGAAGTAGTTACTTCATTTGCCCTGCAACCTGTGGGACACAGTCCCCAGCTACCTAGACAATAAACCTGGGTGGCCTTATGGAAGGATATTCCGAAGCACCGCGGAGCCAAAAGAAGCCCTATTTCTCGATATCATATCGAGTTTATAATGAGAAATGAACGTATGAGAAGAAGACCAGGTAGCTGCTGAACATCGTCCAAGGGAACCCTGGACCAGAAAGCTGCTGAGGTGGCGATGGACCAGGTAGAATAAACGTGTATTCCCATAGGAGCTGGTTTGCCCGAAGATACATACCCTTGAACTATGCATTGACTAATCCAATTTGCTAGGGTCACTTTAGAAATGGCCCTTCCCCTGGCTGATTTTGCAAAGGACACAAACAACTGATCAGACTTGCGAAAATCCTTAGTTCTGTGCAAGTAAAAACGTAGTTGCCTGTGTACATCCAGTTTGTGCAATATGTACTCCCCCTTATTCTGAAAATTTGGAAAGAACACGGGCAAATTGATTGATATTAGATTCCGAAGCCACCTTAGGTAAGAAAGACGGGTTAGTCCTGAGAGACACTCTATCCCTGTGAAAAATGAGATAAGGGGGTTTCATACACAGTGCGTGGAGTTCCGAAACCCTCTTGGCAGAAGTAACAGCTACCAAAAAGGCCGTTTTCCAGGACAAGAATTTTAAAGGAATCGAGGCTGCAGGCTCAAAGGGTGGACTCATCAGGGCTTGTAAGACTAGTGTCAAATCCCATGGGGGAACCACCATTTTCACAGGAGGCTTCAAGAGAAAGATGCCTCGCAAGAAAGTTTTGCATAACTTTGTGGATGCCAATGACCCTAATCCATCTCCCACATGAAAATGGGAAATGGCTGCTAACTGCACCTTAACCATAGAAGTGCTTGCTCCCTGCCGAAAAATCAACGACAGGAAGTCCAAGATTGTCGGAATAGGAACTATAAAAGGATCCAGGCCCTTGTCTGTTGCCCAGATGGAGAAGCGTTTCCACTTGCTATTATATATTTTCCTGGTAGCCGGCTTATGAGCCGCTACCAGAATGGCCTTCACTGGTGATGAGATACCGGGAATTCTTGCCATCAGTGGAACTGGATCAACCAAGTCGCAAGCTTGAGGTTTACCAGGTTCGGGGTTTGACATCCTGCGGGATGTGAAATCAGGTCTGGAATGGGTTCCAGTATCCAAGGGGGAGTTAAACTGTGAGACCGCAGGTATGGGAACCAGATCTGGCGAGGCCAGAATGGGGCTATGAGGATAACTTTGCTCCCCAACAGAGAGGCTTTCTGTATGAACTTGGTCATAAGCGGAAGGGGAGGGTAAGCATAAAGAAGACCGGGAGGCCAAGCATGAACTAGAGCGTCTCTGGGAGTCTTCCCCACGGGGGGAAGTATTGCGAAGTACTCGCTGCATTTTGTGTTTAATGCAGAAGCAAAAAGATCGCAGCGAGGCCAACCTCACTTGCAGAAGATCTGCTTCACAACTGATGGATTGAGAGACCACTCGTACGGAGTGAGAATTATCCGACTCAGTTTGTCCGCTAATGTTGGACCATCCCGGAATGTGCATTGCTACTAGAAAGCGGTTGGTAGATATCGCCCATTCCCACACTCTCATAGCTTCTTGACAAAGGGGATAAGACCTGGTTCCTCCCTGTTTATGTACCAGACTACCGACATATTGTCTGTCTGGATTGCAATAGTCCCCAGAGGTAGAAGGTCGTGGAGAGCTTGCAACGCTAGAAGCACCACCCTCACCTCTAGGACATTAATATGCAGAGCGGTCTCTAGGGAAGTCCACGTGCCTTGGACGGTTCTGCCCGAACAATGCCCCCCCCCCCACCCGAGGCGAGAAGCATCCTTGGTCAACGTGGCTTGGGGCGGGGGAATCACAAAGGGTCTCCCTTGCCTCAGCTCTCGAGAGTAAAGCCACCAAAGAAGTGAGTCTCTGCAAACTCTGCTCAGTGGGATCGGAGAGCTTAACGGGTGGAGTAATAGCGACCACTGAACCTGGAGGGTCCATTGTAAAATCCGCATTCGCAGGCCTGCATGAAGGAATAGACCGATTGCAGCTGCCATAGACCCTAGTGCCCTCAGGACTAACTCCGCCGCAGGAGCCTGGCTCTGAAGAAGAGTAAGCACCTGAAGCGACAAGCTGCTCAGCCTGTCCGACGTCAGAAAGGCTCGAGAAGTACAGGTATCCAATCTGGCCCCTATGAATTCTAATACTTGTATGGGGCGAAGGAAGGATTTTTGAAGATTCACTGAGATGCCTAGACTCTGGGCAAGAGTCTGAGCGTAATCTCTTGCCACGCAGCGTTGATGCCTGTTGGCGGCGGTAAGGAGCCAGTCGTCTAGATATGGGAAAACCTGAATGCCCTGAAGTCTCAGGTGGGCTGCAACCACTGCCATGACCTTGGTGAACACTCTGGGGGCTGAGATGAGGCCGAACGGAAGAGACCTGAATTGATAATGACTGGCTCCCAGCCGGAAGCGGAGAAACCTTCTGGATCGTCTGTCCATCAATATGTGGTAGTATGCATCCTTGAGGTCTATAAAGCACATCCAGTCGTTCTCCTGCAGCAAGGGGAGAATTGATTGAAGTGTGAACATCCGGAATTTTTCCTTGGGGATGAACAGGTTCAGAGTGGACAAGTCTAGGATGGGTCTTAGGTCCCCAGTCTTCTTTGGCACTAAAAAGAACCTGGAGTAATAACCCAATCCGGACTGATCTGGGGGGGACGGGCTGGATGGCTCTTTTTCTTAGCAACTTCGAAACCTCCGAAGCCGCTGCCTCCCTCTGATCGGGTGGAACATCGGGGAGGCATCTGCTTATAGGAGGAAGGCCTAGGAAGGGAATGGAGTAACCTCTGGATATGATCTGGAGCACCCATCAATCTGTCGTAATGGACTCCCAATTTGACAGATGCTCCGTCAACCACCCCCCGACTGCCTCCAGAGATGGACAGTCGGGTAAGCCCTCAGGGCTGCTGCGCGGGTCTGTCCGAGAAAGGCTCTCTAGACCCGAAATTACGCGGCCCGCCTCTGCCTCTGGGCCGGTGTCCACCTTGTCCTCCTCTGCCTCTGGAGGACGAGGGGTCCGAAGCTGGATGGGATTGCTGAGACTTGCGGAACCACAACTTCTTTTGTCCCCTCTGATTCCTTGAGAAGGATCATTGGGGATTAGAGAAGCGGACCCCGACGGCAGACAGCATCTTCCCATCCTTCTCGCTTTGGACCAGCGTTTCGCAAACGGTCTTGACAAAAAGCGAAGACCCGTCTAAGGGCGCATTTGCGAGGGGCGCCTCGAAGGGTTCCATGAAATCGCAAAGGTGGAGCCAGGCGTGACGCCGCAAGACGACCCCGGCTCCGCTGGCCCTCGTGGCTCCCTCCGTTGCATGACAGAGTAGCCGCATGGACGTGTTAGAGATGGATTTTAGAGTGGCCATACGAGTCGAAAACACCTGCTTGTCCTCGACCGACATGGACTCTGGGGGGGCTGCAGCATATTCCTTAATCAAGTCTCGCTGTAGCCTAATGGTATGTGCCATATAATTCAGCTCCCTCACTGAGAAGGTCGCTGAAGCAAACATCCGCTTCCCAATGCGGTCCAGCGCTCGCGATTCCTTATTCGGTGGGTGGACCGAAGAACTATCTTGGGCGAGTTCTTTCTTCGTGGCAGCCGCCACCAACATGGCATAGACCGGAGACCCCTTGGCCCACGACTGTCTATCTGATGGGGGGCTAAGGACTTTGTCAGGCCATCTCGGGATTGGTTCCACAGTGTCGGGCTCCTTCCACGCCCTGGTAGTAATAAGGTCTACCAGGGGGTCAGCCGGAGGGGACACCCAGGAGTTAGACGGGCCTGCCTCAAACGCCTCCAGGAAGACGGATTCGTCCGCGGAAGGTTTTTGGGCAGACCACCCCCCTCTAATACGCAACATCTCCATGATGTCTCCGAAGGAGACATCCTTGGGGGGGTGACCTTGGGGAACCTTCCCTTTCATCCAAATCCGTGTCTGTGGTGACGGACTCGGGGGAGTCCAGGTGCCTCCTTTTACACCTCCATTTACGAGGGATCTCCTCGGTGGGACTGTCCGAGGAGGGCTCGTCAACGGCTTCCTGTTCCTCCACGGGAACGGGCTGGAGGGCTTGGGCAGGCTGTCCCAATGGATGGATGACGGAGGATAGACCCATATGCAGCGGGGGTGCGGGGGGATCCGAAGCCCGGACCAGGGACCTGGAGGATCTAGACAGCACTCTCTCCACTACCTCAAATGCCGAAGGAGAACTACTCTCCCCAGGCTCCGAGAGCAATCTCCTCGGCTCCGAGGTAGGGACCGGAGTTGGAGCCGATGCGGTCGGATCAGAGAGAGAAGTGTGCTCCGACCTCAGCGGCGCCGAAGACACATCAACTCCCCCAGATCCGACGCTCAGCCCTGAGAACTCGTATTCGAAACACTCGAGGGCATGGTCGGCATCAAAGAGACCGGAGCTATCGGGGCCGACTGAACCCCGGCTCCAAAAGGGCCCGGATCCGATGACTCCAAAACCAGAAAACGGGTTGGAGAAGGAATAATCGGAGCAAAGACAGAGGCAGCACTCCCCCACTGAGGGGGGGGGGGCAAGAGCACCCCCATCTGCATTTGGGTCTGCAGGAATCGTCGCATCATCTGATCCATATCGGCATCGGTGAGGCTCCTGGTCGACCTAGATGAAGTCTTCTAGGCAGGCCGAGAGGGTCGCCTCGATGACCGAGGGAGAACGGTACTCCGGCGAAAAATGAGGCGAACGGAGGCGAGAGGGGGGAGGATCCGAAAACCCTCGAGGGAGAACTAGCTAGCTTAGATGGTGGGGCTGAGGGTTGAGTCTCAGCCCGCCTTTTATAAGACCTATGTTTCTTCTTATCTTTGTGCCTCTTCTCTATAGAGGAAGAGGCACCAGAGTCCCCCGAACTCAAGCCCGAAGCGAGAGGTTGAGTCCCCGGTTGAGTGGGGGGAACAGAAGGCACTGGGGCTGTGGAAACAGCCTGAGCCTTGGCGGGAGAGGAAGAAGCAGCCGAATCCTGGGGAAGCAAGCCCGCCAGGATTAGCTTATTCTTCCTGTCCCTAAGTGCCCGGGGGTTAAAGACTGCACAGATTTGGCAGTCTGTTGATAAATGAGCCACCCCCAGGCATAAAATGCACTGAGTGTGGCCATCAGCAGGGAAAAGCTTATGGCCACACTCAGTAGATTTTGAAAAAATGGCCTTGGGCCCTTCAGCCATTCTCTACCACAACAAACACACACCCAAACACTAAGTGGGGGAGGGGGGACACAGGAAAAACTAACACTACACAAAAAAAGGGAAACTATCTGACAAACTATACTGGCTATAGGACTCTGAACACACACACACCACAATCAACACTAGAAGCTTCTTTTTTTTTTTTTTTTTTTTTTGAGAAAAAAAGGAACAATCTCACCAGTCAGCTAAGGAGCTCTTCAAAAAGTAGCTGTCTACAGCAGCGGCAAAAACGATCTGGGGTAATACAGTTAGTGGCAGGGGATTATGGGTAGGGGGGAGGAGCTAGGAGCTCAGATCTTGTAGCTCGTGAAGCTGCCGGGTTGGATCCAAGATCGGATCCGATACCCACAGGTTGCAGAGCAAATGAACTACTACTTCAGATTAGATATTACTATCCTTTAGATATCCATAACAATTCCACAAGAAAAAACACCACAAGTTAATCTCAAAATCGGTTGGACATAACCTCTAACTCCCCTACATCTATCAAGAACTTGTATGGTTTCACATAATTAATTAATAGCCCCACACATTATAGCAATGTACCAAATTCCTTATTACACTGACTCCTAGTATCAGATCCTAGCATATTCACCACCACGGGTAGAATGGCATACTTTCTCAGTGACCATCTCCCAATCTATACAACCAGACATCTTATACATCTGCTTTAACACCATGTTTGTAAAACACACAATCTGTCCAAATTTAACCCAGAAATATTCTGTACCATCCTATCAACTATTAATTGGAACATCCAAGAAATCCTCCCCTTAGTTTATGCTGAAATAAATTCAGTACATCTTTCCTAAATGTACTAAACAGCCTTGCACTTCCAAGAAGGAAAAGAATAAAACAGATAATGCAATTTGGCTGTCCAAACAGAGTAGAATGCTAATGCAGGATACAGAAAAATCACGAAAAGACTGGCAAAAATATAAAACACAATATCTCAAAAATCCCAGAATTCTCCTTAACCGTACTAAAAAGTAAATAAATGAAGAAAAAATACAGTATAACGTTCAGAATAGTAGTAAAGATAACCCTAAACAGTTCTGGTTATGCACTAAAGTAATCTTATATCCGGGCCAAAAATTCAACCTCAACCCCTCCTTCAGTGACTCACCACTAGAAACTCAATAGAATTCAACTCTTATTTCATAGATAGTACAGCATCTCTAACTAAGGATTCACCAAAATCTAACCCCAATCTATTCAACAGCCATATATTACCACATACACTTTCACCTTCAAATCTGTAACCACATCCTATATAAAACTAAAACTATGCTCTACTTCAGTCGATGATCTAAGCGAGTACCTTAGAAATGCAGCTAACGGCATTGCCTATCCTATCTCAATCCTTATAAATAAGCAAATCCAGAAATCTCACGTTTCCTCTCTGGAAAAAGCATACATTATCCCTCTCCACAAACAAGGAAATTCAACAGACATTGCTAACTTTACACCTATAGCAATTTTACCCCCCTGCTGACTTTAGACCTATAGCAATTTTACCTCCCGCCTACTTGAAAAATGTATTCAAAATGAATTGTTGGACTATCTTCTGCAGGAAGAACTCTTATCCCCAACATGTTTCCTTCCCTCAAAAAAAAGTACTAATACTGCACTTCTAACCTTTACAGATCTTGTCAATAAATCTAGAGATAATAGCAAACTAGTCTCTTCCCTACCTCTAGACTTGTTTAAAGTCCTTGGCACAGTTTGTCCCAGTAAACTTCTACTTCAAATGTCCTCACTAGGTCTTTCTCAGCCCACCCTTATATGAGTCAAAAGCTGCTTGTCCCACCCTTATATGAGTCAAAAGCTGCTTGTCCAGTAATATCAGTCAGTAAACTG